>NW_015173699.1:208693-220340 GCF_001447785.1 Gekko japonicus | reverse complement strand
AGCAGGAACTCATTAGTATAACAGGCCACACCTAACAGCAGAAATTTAAGATTGGCTATATTAGGGGTGTGTGGCCTAACATGCAAAGGAGTTCCTGCTACAAAAAAAGCCCTGTTGACAACAAACAAGGTAAACATAATAAGAAGCAAAAGATGGGTGCGGCTGGATGACCACACTTCTAGTAACATGGGGGTGCAGCCTAATGTGCTAATGAGCTGTGCTGTCAGGGGTGTGGCCTATTATGCTAATGAGTTCCTGCTGGGCGTGGCCAACTCGGGAGCCAGCTGGAACTCCGTTGCTGCCCCAAAATAGCCCTGACTATATGTATTTGAATATGATCAGACAATAAAGAAAATGTACATTCACTGTACAGAAAGCTGGACATTTTCCCTGTCACCATAGCCCTGCTCCTAAGTACCATGTCAGCTCTGATAGAACCATATCAACAGTGGTGGAAGATTTAAGATGTTAGGGTCCTGGCCCTGGCCCCTGGGGCTGGGGAGTACCAAAAGATGTTGATTAGTTGACCTTATTGCTCTACAGGGCTCATATTATGCTCCATTTTGTGAGTTGGGCACTCTTGAACAGATCCACACAAGCAAGGGTGATTTTCACCAATTTCCCCATTCCGTGGTAGCTCTCTAACATCCTTCACGCTGTTCCAGGAGGTCCACTGTCCCCCAGGGTCATTTCAGGGGACATTTTGGGCTGCAACGGGGGAGTAGATAAGAAACTATGCTTTGTGGGTGCCCCTCACAAGCCCCATAGTAAATTTTGATGGGATTCAGGCCTAAATCTTGTGAGTCTAACAGTTGGTATCTCATTTACACCAGTCAGCTCAATATACACTTGAAATTAGAACTTGTGATTCCGCCTTTAAAAAAGTAACAGCTGACTCATGTTTTCCTTTCTTCTTTGAGAAAGTCTTTAACTGATAGGATCTTATTTTCTTCTTGGAACTAGACTGGAGACTGACTTGTCTGTGCTGGAAAAAAATGAATCTTCTTGCTAATTATAGGATAGTATCCTCCACTCTTACGGTAACTTAAGCATTATGCCACATTCTTTGCAAATTACACAAATACGAAGACAAAGAACAATTGAGCTAACTTACATTTGTTTTCTTCTGCTGCCCATGTTTTAGTGCTGTGCCTTTTTACTTCTTCTTTTTCTTCATTTGTGTGTGTGTGCATGAGTGTGACTGTGCCTGGAAGTCATGGCGACCTCTGGGAGTCATGGCATTCAGAGAGGTGGCTTGACAGCCTGACTCTGCCTCCTAGCCCTGGTATTCTCTGGAGGTCTCCCATCCAAATACTTGCCAGGGTCGGCCCTGTTTAGCTTCCGAGACTGGGCTTGCCTGGGCTATCCAGGTCAGGGCTGCTTTTGCTTTCTTAATAGGCTATACAAGTTGTTGACATGACTTCTGTCTCAAATCAAAAAATCTAAAAGCTTGTGAAATGCCAGCTTGACAGAGAGAATTCTAGACTAGTCTTATCCCTGGTAGGCAAGTGTTTTTTGTGACAGAGGAACAGTTGACCATACTACTCTACATGGCAATGCTGATTAAAAAAACACACCCCAAAGTGAATACTGAGGCACCACTTCTTGCAGGGATTTATCCAGGCACATCAGTAACGAGATACAAACTGGAAGTATTGGCAAATAGCACATGTTCCAATTCTGGAATTAATGTTAAACTAAAATTCATGAAGAGCAGCATGTAGAGCAGAGTGTACCATAGAACAATCAAGAATTGAAGGGGGGGGAACATTGGCTGAGAGTTCAAGCATCCTGTTGCAGATGTTTTTCTTCCTCCTTGGAACATTGCATTGAATAGAAGCTGACGGGAAAGGTTTGACATAATTGTCTACACTAACGAAACAACATCCCATGTCATAACAAACCTATCATAGCAATGTGCAAACACTGTAGTTACACAAAATTCTGTTCAACAGAGAGGTCTGTGACACTCTAGAACAAAACACAGCCCTGACCTAGATAGCCTAGGCTAATCCTATCTCATCAGCTCTCAGAAGCTAAGCAGGATCGGCCCTAGCAAGTACTTCGATGGGAGACCTTAAAGGAATACCAGGGTTGTGATGCAGAGGCAAGCAATATCAAACCTGAATGTCTCTTGTCTTGAAAACCCTGTGGGGTCACCATAAATTGGCTGTGACTTGACAGCAAACAACAAAAGAACAAACATTTGTACCAAGGAAAATAAGTCAATAAAAGTCACTGCATTCCCCTTTCCTCTCTTATTTCCATACCAAGTCAACAACTCTCTAGCTACCAAACTACATTTCTAGCCTGAAGAATTGAATGATATTTACCACCAGTATTCCTTAGATGTTGTTGTTATACCTGCCACCTCAAGGCTTTTCTTGAATGAGCTGAATGATCTGTTACTGATTTTTATTATACCAAATTAGGCTTTTATGCTTTAACATTCTGTACAACCAAGAAACAGTGAGAAATACAAAAAACAAAACCCCAAACCCTTTAACTTTTATTAACATATTTTGAACAAGTACTTTATTAGGACACTTTCTAACAACTTGCACTTTAAACTATTTCTTACAAGGCTAGAAACTTTGCCAAGAAAGCATCCATCATTCTCTTAATTGTGCACAAAAAGAAAAAAATGCTTGTTGTGAAAGGTCACCTAGTTCTGGGCAGGCCTATTCTTGTTCTGGATGTTTTTGTCAAAGGCCTAAGCAACTTGCTTTTGTCAAGTAGAATATGCACAGAAAGTGCTTGCTGCTTGAAAACATAACTATATAAAGAAGGTAATAACTCTGATGCGGTGGCTCAAGTGGTTAAGACGCTGAACTGCAGACCTGAAGGTCGGTAGTTCGAGACCCGAGTGTGCTGCATGATGGAGTGAGCTCCCGTCTCTAGTCCCAGCTCCTGCCAACCTAGCAGTTCAAAAGCAAGAAATTGCAAGTAGATAAATAGGTACTGCTTTGGTGGGAAGGTAACAGCGTTCCGTGCGCCTCGACGTTTAGTCATGCCGGCCACATGACCACGGAAACGTCTTTGGACAGCACTGTCTCTTTGGCTTAGAAACGGAGATGAGCACCATATCCCCAGAGTCAGATTCGACTGGCTTTCGAGCAAGGGAAACCTTTACCTCTACCTTAAAAACTTCATGAAATAAAGTGTACAGAATGGAGGCAAAGGATAAGATGCTTTCCCAGATTTTTGTACAAGGGATATGTAGTCTGAAGCACTAATCAGCATGTACGCACATAGTACTGAGAAGGTGGCTGTGGCTCAGAGCCTCTGCTTGGCATGCAGAAGGTCTGAGGTTCAATCCCCGGCATCTCCAGTTAAAAGGAGCAGATAATCAGTGATGTGAAAAACCTCTGTCTTAGACCCTGGAGAACTGCTGCCAGTTGGATGATTCTAACCTTGATGCACCAATGCTCTGATTCAGTGTGAAGCAGCTTCATGTCTACAATTGTGTGTAATATACAGGCACACCTACAGATGACTGCAAACCTGGTACTGCAAACCCAACTCAAATCTGCATCTTATTAATGGGTCTGCTTCCACACTACATTGCCCTTTTTTCCCCTTTAAATGTTGGCACCAAGAGACAGAAAGACTAATTCCTCAGTATTTGAAAGCTGAAGATGCATTTATTGCTGTGAGAGGGTACTTTAGCCAGGAGAGCAGAAACACTGGTGAACAAAATGTCTACTTGGGATTGATATTTCAGAGGGTAGCCACTTTGGTTAGCAGTAGAAAATGGGGCTGCGCTTACCTGTAACTTCTGCGCAGGGATACATGTGGGACTACAAAGAAGCCACAAAGATGAACAGTTAGATTTGAGTCCAGTAGTGCTTTAGTGACCCAACAACATTTTTGGGGTACTAGCCTTCAAGAATCAAAGGGAGCTTTGACTTTCAAAAGATCATACCCCCAAAATCTTGTTGGTCTCAAAGGTGCTACTGGACTGAAATCAAGTTGCTTAGGACTGATGGATTGTGAAACACCTTGAGAAACAAACAAATCTGTTAAGACGACCAGATTGAAGGCTGAAAAAATGTATTCAGATCAGATTTAAACTACATTTAAATTAGAGCGTTGTCTCAGAAATGACAGGGCCCAATCCAGCAGTCTGAGCAGACAAGATCATTCAGATTGCTCAGGAGTTAATTGACTGGACTGACTCGGAAGTGAGTAGGAGGAAAAGTGAATAAATACCACATGCTACTGTGAAGCAGCACTGACCAGATGTTCTACTCTGTTACATTAAGCAATCACGGGGAATGTTTAGCCCCATCAGAAGGAAGCTGTAATGGGAGTACCATCATTAAAGTTGCTAACCTCCAAGTGGAGACTAGAGATCTCTCTCTAAACTACAGAGATCAGTTCCCCTGGAGAAAAAGGCTGCTCTGAAGGGTAGACTCTAAGGCATTATACCAAGCAAGACCCCTCCCCAAGTTCCACCTCCAGATCTCCAAAAACTTCCTGACCCGGAGCTGGCAACCTGAACCATCATGCATCTAGAGAAATGCTAATTCTAGGTACTATAGAATGAATTAGGGGGAAGGGAAGAGAGACAAGCAAGATTCACGGGGAACAATTTTTCATCCACTGAAGTCACTCAAGGAATGGCCATGGACTTAGGAGGGAAGAGCATGATTCGTAGTCCACACCTTTAATTGGGGCTTGTCCCAAGCATGCTGTTTCCGTGCAGTCCACATCAGTCAGGGCCTCACTATTGCTTCCTGTAGCTCAGGGAAGCCATGCTTTTAAGAGTGCACGTATGGAAAAAAAATGCGTTCCAAAAACTGCAAAGTACAAATGATTAGGCAGGTCATGTCCTGTTACACATGAGAAAGTCGAATGCACATGGCTGCATCGTTGCAAGCAAAATTTTAAAAAAAGTCCTGTTTATTTTTTCCTCCTGTTTTCAGCTTCCCACATTTCTGATTCACATCAAGACATTTACAAAGAGAGATCCCAAAACCCAAGGCTGATAAGTACTAGACGTTGTTTCCCTTTGCTGGTCCTCCAGAGCAATCCTGAATTAGCAGGGGGATTGTACAAGGCTGTCTGTCGTGTGCCTCTCAGAATACCTGTAGCACCAATTCCAAAGGCAGGTTGGAAACTGGAGTAACAGTGAAAAATAAATTATGCAGCCACAGGGTAAAATCCCAGGGTGGGACAACCGCCTTTTGAAAACAGAACAGCAGAGATCAGGGATGCAATGCAGCAGTGAGGGTGAATTAGGACTGGCCACCTAAAATCTTCACCACAGCTCTGTCACTGGTGTCCATCTACTTATACCTGAATTCTAGTTATGTATAACTGCGGTGGCTCAAGTGGTTAAGACGCTGAACTGCAGGCTGTGGAAGGTCAGTAGTTCAGCAGTTCGAGACCCGAGTGTGCCGCATGACGGAGTGAGCTCCCGTCTCTAGTTCCAGCTCCTGCCAACCTAGCAGTTCGAAAGCAAGAAATTGCAAGTAGATAAATAGGCACCACTTCGGTGGGAAGGTAACAGCGTTCCATGCGCCTTGGTGTTTAGTCATGCCGGCCACATGACCACGGAAACGTCTTCGGACAGCGCTGGCTCTTCGGCTTTGAAACGGAGATGAGCACCGCAACCCTAGAGTCGGATTCGACTGGCTTTCGAGCAAGGGAACCTTTACCTTTTTATAAACATAGTGTGTAGATAAACAGTGACAAGTACCACTTCCCAATTTTGGGGGTTTCTAGACTGAGAAATCCTATAGGAACACACAGGGGATGAACAGGAAACTTGTCATTGTGTTGCAATGAGCAACCAACATGCACCCATACCACACAACTTAAAGCCAGGCTCTTGTGACATTATGGTATTCCTGTTCAGTTTAAAAGATGGACATGTTCACACTCAAAGCACTACACTAGTTGTCTGTCCAAGGTCCATCCAAACTAACAAGGCCTCCGCCAGCAGAATGCTTTCAAAGACAGGCAGCATGTAAGGAAGATCTAGGATCATCACTTCAGCCAAAACTGTTACATTGTACATTAATTACTCAGCCATTTCCAGACAATCAAGATACTGGTGCATAATGGCAGAATACTTTTTCAAGTATAAGGCGCATTCTTCACATCTTCTAAAAAGGCAACAGAGATAGAACAGTATTGTTTTTTTTTTTAAAAAAAATGTTTTATCATTTGATCCATGCTACATTTCACCAATAAACATCCCAACCAATTTTAGCTTATTTGAGTATTACATATCTATGTCACCACAGCGCTGAACTTTAATATCAGCCAAGTCCATTCATTCTGTTAACTTGCAAGGAAGTCATGTAATCCACAACAGGTCTGAAAGTGTTTTATTTAAAAAAGTTCTTGGATGGCTTTTTGTATGAGTGTGGGAAAGATATGCATTTACTGAAATAAGAATTTAACACAGAATTACTCTGGAACAAACTTTTCCTGGGTATCAGTGTAGCTGCATCATAAATTCACTTGGCTTGTTCAGTTTGCCACTGTGAAGCAGATCCCCAAGTACATTGTCCTTTTCCTAGAGACACTTTTTTAAATAAAAGCAGTTTTCCTTTGTAAAAAAAAAGTTCACTGCCATAGATAAGCAGTCCTTCAGCTTCTGCAATCCTGTTGCTCAAAGTAGCTTCTTAAGCCTCCCAGAATCACCCCAAGGAAGAAAAACTGATCCAAAATTTGTTCCACGTTCACAGTAGAAACTGTGCAATCAGGTTAGCCACTCCGAGAAGAATGATGAAGATGTGAACAACTAGAGTCAACCATGTCAGTTTCCCTTCCCGATGCAAAGAGATCAGGTAGATGAGGGATGGATAAACAAACACAAAGGCCAGGCCACATGTTGCTCCAGAATACCTGGGGGAAGGGGGAAAAAACAGAGAGGATTTAATCTAACCTTCTCAGAAATTTTATGGCAGAAAAGAATCCCCCACCAACACTCACATCTCTTAGAAGCCTGGCTAAATGTTTACTTGCTGCTATGGCAGAATGCAGCTGTTATCGGCTGCCTCCTCCTTTTGTCTGGAATGTGAGAAAGCTTTCTACCCTGCTGTGCTTTCTCAAGCCACATTTTAAGCCATTTGCAGAGGCTTGTACCAGATCAAAGACTCAATTAGTTCTGTGGGTCCATAAAGGGTTTGAACTCACATTTCTTGAACCGCTGCTTTCTGTAAAACTGCTTTTGGAAACCAAGGATATTCCCAAGCAAGTCAGAACCAGAAATGCAGTTCTATTTGGGGAAAATCATCCTCTGTTCCTAAACACGTTTTTTTCATGTTAGGTCACCGATTTTACCACCAACCGGTCTTAATTGCAATATTTATTCTCTCCAGTGCAGCGATGTATATTTCAATAATGCAGCAATATTTTAAGGAACAACAATAAGTGAAATAATAGCATTTATCTTGTGCTTAAGCCTGTTCTGCATACACAATCTCAGCAATCCTTACAATACCTCTGTAGAGTAGGCAGCATTATTATGTCCTGTTACAAATGGGAGAGCTGAGAGTCCATAGCTTTCCAAATGCCCCTTAATGAGTTCATGGCAGAGGTGGTTCCTGTTCGCTCTCTTGGCCACCACTCTAATAGCTCTTTTCTTGACAAAAGAAGTTTTAAAAGTATTACATGCTTCCCTTTCCTCCTGCAGTAGAGTATCCATCTGCCAACTCTTTTAAAAAAAAGGACTGAATTCTTTGCACTCCTAAAGTTTTACCTGCCTTACTACAAAAGTAAAGTTAGCTGGAGTTATGGGAAGGAAAAAAAATAAATCTAATTGTGTATAACTTATTGCAGCCTTTTGTCAGGCTGGAAGTGTTTATTTACAGAATATTCTCGACTATCCAGGAGGCCTGGACTATTCCAGCCACATCTCCAGATGCTTCGATAAGCAGATTTCCTACCTTTCATCTCATCCCACTGAATCCCACTGCATATGAACGATGCATTTTGCTCTCAGTTTGGAAACCTGCCTGCTTGTCAGAAGAGGGCCAGCCTAAGCAGTACAACTTGTGGAACCACATAATTTTAACCCCTCAAAGAGGCAGACATGGACTCACCCTGCCTCCCTGCCCCAACCCCTTCATGAACCACTTCCAAAAAAGCTGAAACAAAACATGAATGGATAACAATGTCAAGAAATCGTTCTCTTCTGTCAGTTAATGAGCTGTTTGGCAGCACCATTCCCCAGAAACAGCTGGTGCGTGAAACGCAAGAGCCAGGCTAAGCCATGTACCAAGTATAGTTCAGATTATGGTAGGACTGAGTGATGAGAAAGGAATTCATCTACCTTCAACCAGGCTGCCTTACCATGGTCTAAGGTTAATGTGGCAATGTGATTCTGACCTATTCAGGTCAGATGGGCAATTAGTCAAGGTCCCTAGAGCCCAGGGTGGTTGGGGTCAAACATGGATGCCATGCGGAAGATCTATGACCGCCCTGTACAATGAAGTTTGAGTCCAGTGGCAACTTTAAGACCAACAAAGTTTTATTCAAGGTACCAGCTTTCTTTCGTGTGCAGGCACACTTCCCTCAGACAGAATGAAACAGAATTTACCAATCCACACATATAAGGCAGAGGTTGAACAGCAGATTATCATACAACACAATAAGGATGTTTTAACAGACACAAACAGGAATAACAAGCTAAGTTTCTGTCTAAGGAAGTGTGCGCGCACACACGAAAGCTCATACCTTGAATAAAAACATTGTTGATCTTAAAGGTGCCACTAGACTCAAACTTGTTCTACTGTGTCAGTAGTACCCGCCTGAATTGTACAAACGTTTTCTTTACTTCAAAGCAGCCATGGGAAAGTGGCGCTGCAATGATGAAGAGGAGAATATTTAAACCTTCCCCCCAGTTCTAAACTGCATGACATCTTGCCGCTTCTATTAACCGCACTAGAGCAAAAGAAATACTTCTGCCCCCCCCCCTCAGTGAACAGCAGCTTTGGGAATGAGATAGAATACAGACTGAGGAAAGTGGCATGAGGAAGGGAAACTGGATTAAACCCTCCTCCCTCCACGTCTCCAACCAAAATTGCAGCTGTTCTGAAGAAAAAAGGATACTGGAAAACTCCATTCTTTTAGCACTGATCTGGGGGTAGGGGAATGGAGGTATTTTAGCCAGAATTACATACAAACCAAGATACACCCCCCCACCACCACCACTGGGATCCTTCTATCCCCAGTTGTCTCCCCAGGACTGAACAGGAGACCTAATTTTAAATCCAGTTCTGAGGAAGTCTTCTCCCAGCCACCCATGTCAGGAAACTTGACTAAAAATCGTTGACCCTGTTCCTCATAGCTGTAATGTATGGGAATCTCAGTCAAGAGTATGGCATTGAAGAAAGAACTTCAGAGCAGGGCTGTAAGGGGGGGAGACGGCAATAAAACATAGCAGAGGCTGAAGGAGAAAAGCTGTTCATGCTGGGAAGAAAAATGGTCATACCCAGTTTATTGGATTGGCTGTGGTTTACCAGCCCTCTGCCCAATTTACTTGGATCATTTTATATATATGAGATATGAATGGGGCTGTGGGGCTGACTGTGTAAAAGGCTTATAAACAGGATCCAAAATATTTAATTTTGAGTACCTATAGCAAAAGTTTGAAACTGGACAGACAATGTTCAAGCAAAGAGAAGGAATTAAGTGGCATTGAATAAGAAACGGCTAAAGACTTTCAAACTAGTTTTACTGGTTGATGCTTACTTGTATTAGAATATATATTTTAAATAAATATATTTTAAAAGTTCAAGAGACAATGTTTTAAAATAGCAGAATCGTAGCTTAACAAAGAAGAGGAACCACAGATTTTGTCTGTCCGGGCCACAGAAGCATTTAGTTTTGTCTCTCTCTCTTTTTTTTAACACATCCTCGCCAAATGTCATCCTATAAAATGGGCATTTGCCTGCAAATATCCCCAAGTATATGCACCAAAGATGTGGTAAGATCAACGTGGACAGAACCAGCCTGCCATTTTCTTAGGTTACCTAGCCAAATACCAGCGTTGGCTCCAACTATTATGTTAAATTAAGCATTTCTACAGCACAAACTGTATTGATCAAGTACTTTTAATGGTGAACCAACACATTCAAAATGCAAGAGTACCTTATGATTCCACCTATGTTAGGGTATAACATGGCCATGGCAACACCAACGCCAACAACTGCAATGTTCAAAACCAATACATGGAAAATACTGCAAGAGAAAATAAAATAAAGTCAGTTGTCTACCTTGTACATTGCTACAAGACCAACTCTCTTTATTAGCTTCAGAAAGCTAGTAAAAAAGTTTCCATTTCTATGATGTCTAAGTGTGCCCTCTGAGCACCCCATTCCCATCAAGTTTTCTTGAAAGTGTGAATGCTCAGCTAATATTAAGACGGAGTGTGTATGATTTGGCAGTTCTTCTGAAAACTGTGGAGCTAGTACAAGTACACTGCATTCCAGTTTTCCAGACTGACGTCTGCATACCAACCCCCCCCCCCAAAAGCTACACACTCTACTCAATTCCCAACTGAAAAAAAGCACCTATTTGGATCCAGGAAATTATCTGAGATGTGCAAACAGACTAATGAATACCAGCAGACAACTCTTGAAGATAGCGGAAATCATTACACTAAATACACGCACAATCAAATCTTAAGTATTTTGAGAGATTAAAGGAACATTTAGGTTTGCAGGACTCATGCCTAGAAACCATTTTCATTAAAATTAGATTTCTGGAGATATAAACAGGAAGGCTATTGTATTCCTATGATTTTTTTTTAACTAGAAAAAAAAACTTTGGAGAATTTTCAAGTTCTAAACAAGTCCCATCTCTTAAGGGAAACAAAAGATGAATTTTGTTTAGATACCAATTCAAGTGCCAAATGAAAAAAAAAAAATTCTGGCTTGAGACACCTAGAAGGGCATCTGCTTAGAAAATGTTTGTATCAAAAACATTCCTGCCCTGAAATTAAGATCACATGGAAAGGTCCTCCTGACTGTCCCATCAACCAAAGAAGCTCATTTTGTGGGTACATGAGACAGGGCCTTTTCAGTGGGCTTATGGAACAATCTCCCCAGGGAGGTGCACCTGGCACCTTTCAATCTTTAGAAGGCAGCTGAAGATATTTTTTTATTTGATATTGCATTTGGTTAAATTCACTAGCAGTCCTGAGTTGTGATTTTAAATTTTGGCCTTTGTGTTTTTAATATATCTTACTTCATACGTTTTGTTTATGTTGTAAGCCACCTTGAGCTCCATAAGGATGAAAGGCAACTAAGGGGAAGGGAAAGGGAAGAACTACATGAAGAAAGTATCTAGATGTGTAGCATCATTATCAGTTCACTTAGGGAAGATCAGCAAATTCAAGGACAAGCACACTTTTCCTCCAGACGGCTCATTCCATTTTTTCCTGGCAGCAACATGTCAAGACCCATTAAAGTATCCACCTCGCCCCCTTCGTAATATACAAGGCTCCTCACTGGGTCTATGACTCTTTCACACTAGCAAAACCCCCGCACTATTTAATGGCTGAAAATCTAAGAGCCAAACCATGTTGCTTTGAGGCTCTCCTTTAGCTTCCTTTTTATTTATGGCCTAGGAAATGAGACACAGCTAGCTGGAATGGAATTAAGGAAATTAGTGAAATAAGGGAAAA
>NW_015173699.1:102049-208628 GCF_001447785.1 Gekko japonicus | reverse complement strand
CCAGCGACTATATTAAAAGAAACGTACCACAAGGGCAGCAAATATACAAGGACCTTTATTGGACCACAAAAATAAGTAGGCATTGGAATTAAAATTGGCAAGGTTTTGTGTGTGTGTGTGTGGGGGGGGGGTTGGGGGTAACTACAGATAGCAAGAATGTCTGCTCGGTTGGATGGACGGCCATCTACAGTTGCTCAATGACATCTTTCCAGCATGCCCAGCTGTGAACCTGGGAGGAAAGGTTGATTAAGGGTTAGGTAAGGTCTAGAAATGAAACACCCCATAATTCTCTGTAGTTTTCCTGTACTGTTAAGCAAGAATGAAGCACACCTGTAGTGGATAGCAATACTACTCCCTTTAAAAAAGCCTTTAAAAATCAAAACTGGTATCTCAGTCAAGGTTAGAGAAAACTAACCAAGTCTCATATTTATATCACACAGAGAAAACTAAAATTGACATAGTCAAACAGTCATTTCATAATAATACTGGGTATGACACCACAAAGCGACCCACCACATTCAGAACATTGTTATGAGTAGAACTGCTGGTTTTTTTCTTCTTCTTCAAAGGCTGGGTGGCTGCTTCGCAGTTTGAACTCATACAGCAAGGAAAGCACACAGCTCCTATAGCATGAAGCCATTCACAAAGTATTATGGTCCAGGTAGGAGGGATGGAGGAGAGTTCTACTGCTCACCTTGACATCACAGAACACTATTCGATAAGAGTTCCTGGAACAAACGCAACTGTACTCATGCATGATAAATCACAATGGGTGAGCTAGCCTGGGGAAGACTCACAGCTTCCTGGTAACAGAATACTCTTGTTTGAGTGCTGGGAATTAACTATATGCCAAAAATAATTACCAGGTGAATGGCATTTGGAGAGTGTGCAGTAAATAAGTACATGATTTGGCACAGCATGCAAAAAAGAGTGAGGAAGTATGGAAAAGCCTGAATTACTGGTGGCCTTGGACATATCTAGCCCTCTGAGTTGGTACTGACCTACCTGGCTGGAAGAAGCCAAGTGAAAATAGTTGAGGGAGTCTGACCGAGCTCCTAGACTTTCATTTTCTTACCTTCCTTGCTTAAGATATCGGAAAATTCCCTATATGGGGGGAAGGGAGTTTGTTGCCACACAACTGCATATTATAGAAGTAAAGACAGTATGCAGAGCCTCCTGCATGCAAGTCTCATTAAAAGCAGCAAAGCACACATGGGAATGTAATAATCACTGTGCACCTTATGTTCACTCCAGTAAGCATTTTGCATAGGTCCCAACTCAACCTTAATTAAGAAGAGATTGTATTTATTCCCCGCCCTTCACTACCCGAAGGAGTCTCAGAGTGGCTTACAATCTCCTTTCCCTTCCCCTCCCCACAACAGGCACCCTGTGAGGTAGGTGAGGCTGAGAGAGCTCTCTCAAGAACTGCCCTTGAGAGAACAGCTCTGAAAGAACTTATGACTGACCCAAGGTCACATCAGCAGATGCATGTGGAGGAGGATGGGGAATCATACCCGGTTCTCCCAGATTAGTGTCCACGCTCTTAACCACTACACCAAACTGGCTCTCAGGACATGGCCTCACTTAATACAGTTTATTTTAAAAAGAGACTGAACATGCACATATTTACATGAATATTTATATCAAGGTACAGTAAAAGCTTTCTTATCTGGCACTTGACTATAAAGAAGGCTCAATCAATCAGTTTCTTCCAGACAGCAAGAATGTGTATGTCCCACTCCTGCCTCTCTGGCTACTCAACTTGAAAACTGGCCTCTGGTGCCTCCTTGCCCCTTAGCCTGCACTGAGCCCTCAGGACCCAGATCTGCTAGAGGGCTCTCCCAAGCAGCTGGTCTATGGCCCAGCTGCATAGGTTCCATCACTTGGGGAGAAGAGTCCCACCAGGCATGAGGGCTTGTCACTGTGGCATTCCCAAAAGGGTAGGTTTGGTTGCTGTGAATTCTTCTGGGTAGGGAGCAGGGCAGACCAAAAAGCTTGCGTATCCGGCATATTTGATTAACTAGTAATCTCCAACAAGTACTTCATCTTTAATAAAGGAAAAGATGCCGGTGTTATTAAAAAGTTGGAGAATTTCTCAGGAAGGTAAGAAGGTTCTTATGTGGAAAATCACAATGAAATAGGCATAGGATTTTGCTTTGACGGTGCAATCCACCATGTTTCAATGAGACTTGCAAGAGAGTAATTTACACTTCCACCCGGTTTCTAGCAGCACCAGTCAAGCTTCAGTAGTTCCAAAGGTGACTTTGCAGGGTGCCTCTATCAATATAAATGGAGATTCTACAGCTTCTGCCAACTCAGCAGTTCGAAAGCAAGAAATTGCAAGTAGATAAATAGGTACCACTTAAGTGGGAAGGTAACAGCGTTCCGTGCGCCTTGGTGTTTAGTCATGCCAGCCACATGACCACGGAAATGTCTTCGGACAGCGCTGGCTCTTTGGCTTTGAAATGGAGATGAGCACCGCAACCCTAGAGTCAGATTCAAATGGCTTTCAAGCAAGGGAACCTTTACCTTTACTTTGCTTTGACGGTGCAATCCACCATATTTCAGTGAGACTTGCAAGAGACTAATTTACACTTCCACCCGGTTTCTAGCAGCACCAATCAAGCTTCAGTAGTTCCAAAGGTGACTTGCAGGGTGCCTCTATCAATATAAATGGAGATTCTACAGTGATATTTGGTAAGCATCCCCCCATCCTTTCACATTTATAGATACGGTGGGACACACACTTCTAAGTGACTCATCGACTTTATCAGGCTTCAGCAAATGAAAATCATGCTTGCAACTAGGACTAGATTGTATGACAATATCATTCTGCAAGTGAACTGAACCAACATGGCATCTAAGTCATGGCAGATGTCAGCAGTTTCGTCCAGAAACTGGATCTCAAAAGAGTCACAGCAAATATGCGTGCAAGAACATGGGGACAACACAGTCTCACAGACCTGCCTATACCAGAAAGCAGATTCTCGTATCTGGCATCTTAAACTTCTGGACACAAAACAGACCTTATTTAGAAAAACAACACAGAAACAATGTGTTTCTCAACAAAACCAATTGTCAGAAAACTGGTGTCTGGCAGGGGACAAATTCCTTAATTCTTCCTTGAAGTCGAAATGGGTTCTCAGCTTGCTGCCAAAGTGTGGTGATTAGACTACAATTTTCTTCCAATAATGTAATTATCTGGTTTTATCCGATTTTTTCCTAAAACTTTACTGCCAGTAACTATAAGACAATAATTTTTCACATCTGCATGTTTTTGGTCTTTCAGGATTATGAGATTCATGGCAGACCATAAGAAGCAAGATGGAGTTTAAAGATGAAGACAGTAAATTTTCCTTACAGATTTCAGCAGGTGAAGCAATTTGGACAAGGAAAGTTTGAAGACAGGGACATGAGACTGTTTTCAAATATTTTCAGAACCACCTTTCCTTGACTCCATCTCTTCAGAACTATAAATCTTCAAGACAAATAGTAGGAACTAATGCACTGGATTAGATCTAAGGGAGCCTTTCCCTGAACAGAAGGGATCCAACAAAGTGACAGTACAATCCTGCTATTCAGACTATGCCAGACCATTAGTCTACCAAGGTCGTTACCATCTACTCTAGTGGGCAACAGCTCTCCAGAGTCTCAGACAGAGGTCTTTCACATTAGCTTCTACCAGATCCCTTTAGATGGAGATGCTCAGGACTGAATCTAGGGCATGCTGCATGCAAAGCGGATGCTGTACCTCTTGATTCCTAGCCCCTCAGTGAAGTCAGTGGGCTTAGAAGGATGCAACTGTGCTTAGGGACTGGAACGTAACCTATTGCTTTCAGGCCATGTTGTTCTACAGATGTAGGATTCCTACTTATCCTTTCTTTAGGGAGTAATACAGTCCTAACAAGGTCCACTAAAAAGCTACACACTTACCATTCAGAGATATAGTCAACAAATATTGGATTATAAATAGCCACAAGGCTATTAAGTAAGTGGAGCATCTTGTAGAACATATACCTGGTTACAAATTAGTTCCCTTAGTCACAAATGAATAACATAACTATGTGTGGACAGATGAACTGAGAAAAATGTGAACTAACAAACAACAACTCTAGCTAGCAGCTGGAAAGCTGTAGCTGGCAGTGTTGACATAGATATGGTTTTCAACTTATATTTACTTCTCTCCATCTGCACCGTGACCATTTTATTTGAATGTGTTGACTGAAAACATAGTTAGGAAGTTGTCTCACATTAGGAGTCCGTGTCAAAGAACCCTTCCTAAAGACACTCTCAAAAGAGAAGACTTTAGGATTCTCATGGACTTGTTTTCCTATTACTGAAGGCTAGGCAGTGACTCTGGTCTAAAGGGAATCTAACAGGGTTTCTATTTACTCCTTAAGACACTTTTCTCAGCTCAATGGAAAAACTTACATGAAGGTTTTGTTGCAACCGGATGGCCCATGAGGACTTCCTAGCCAAGTATGAGACTCTTTACTACTAAAGGGATACTTTCTTTTGGAAACAGGAGTTAGGGCACCAGTACCCAGAGTCAGAAGTCTGGTATGAAGCATGCCATTTGTGGAGTAGTTTCACTCCTAATATTATCAGCGCATTTGCCAATGGCAACCTGCACCTCCTCAAGAGTCCTTCAAAACATTGTGCAGTTCGTGGTCTGCAAAAACAAGTAGTGGAAGCCATCATTCCCCACTATTAAAAGGGTCACCTTGATAAACGAAAAACAAACAATGGTATTGTGTTCAAGGTGGGAAGGGTGGGTGAGAGTTAGCTGGTACAGTATGTAGACACAAATTGTCTTTACCTCGGGTAAACATTCCCAAAAACATGTCCTAAAAGCTGAACTCGTGCCAAGTAACCAAGCAGTGGGTACACAGTCATCATCTGGAACAGCATAGCAGGAATATTCGTCCAAGAAATGACAAGATGTCATCACTGGGGAAATTATCTAAAAAATTCTAACAGAGGAAAGGCTAATGAGACAAAAAAATGACAGATTGTTATGCTATGCATTTTCATCTGCTATTAAGATGCCCAAGGAGAAATGCGGACCCCAATATAGTCATCATTAATACACAAACAAAATGTCAGCACTAGAATATGTTTCAGTTCTCACACAAAAAATCTGGACACACACGACTAAAACAGATAAACGCCTAGGATCCAGAAAAAAACACTGCGTGTTAATTGAGATCAGCGTCCTATCTGAATCGTGATATGCTTAAGACTTGTTGTCTAGCTTTTATGAAAATGAGAGCTTTGGCACCTCTATAAAATTTCCTGAAGAAGATTCAATTTTTTGAAACGTTGGTAAATAATCCGGAGACGACGTTGTACCTTGGTTTATATTCTATTAAGTTGTGTATCATATTGTAATGCTTCAGAGCACAATACATGTACAGCAATTCTTATAAGTCGTATGACTGTTGATTGCGGATCAGACTAACACGACTGTTGATCTTATATTTGTTTATCAATTCTCACACAGCCACTGGGAACCCAGAGAGAGATATTATCTATATTGGCACATAATATTTACATCTTTAAAATGCATCTGTACCTACAAAAAGAAAGTGAACGTTGCCCCTTGATCTTCCTAGGTGGAGGGTGGATTGAAATGAACAGCTAAAGTGATGATGACAACCATTATGGGGGCATTTGTTTGGCATAGTGACCACTGTTGTGAATGAGACTGTAGTTAAAAGGCCATGTAAGTTAGTCTTTGAGCTAACACTCATTTGCAAGAACCGCTAGCATGCCAAAGCAATAAGCTTTTATCTCTTCAGCTAGTTGTTTGAATCTATTAAATCTATTATTATGTGTGTGCGCGCGCAAGCTTGCGCACGAGGACTAAGTACCATCAAGTCACTTCCAACTTATGGCAACCCTATGAATTAATGGCATCCTATCTTTTAACAGCTTTGCTCAGGTCTTGCAAACTGAGGGCCATAGCTTCCTGTATTGGGTCAACCTATCTCATGTTGGATCTTCCTCTCTTCCCTTTATTAACTCTGCTCAAATCAACTGGGACACTTTGATCCTCTTAAACACCTGAAGCCACCTTGTACCAAGTCAGATCACTGATCTATCAAGGTCAGTTCTGTTTAGCCAGGATCTCAGAAGAGGTCTTTAACCTCTTCAAATTCTATCCAATTCTTAAAAAACAAACAAACAAAAACCCTGCAGATGATAGGAACTGAACCAGGATCTTCCGCATGCAAAGCAGGTGCTCGGCCACTGAGCAAAGCCCTTTATTTAAGCTGCCTTTTCCTAAGTCGGACCATTTGTTTCCCAGCATCAGTGCTGTCTGATCTGCCTAGCAGCAGCTCTCCAGAGCTTCAGTGAGAGTTCTTTCATATCACCCACTACCTGATGCTTTTAGCTGGAGATGCCAGAGACTGAACCTGAGACCTTCTGCGTGAAACCAGATGCTCTACCACAGCCCTGCTCCTTCTCAGTCCTCTTGTTTGTTTTTCGCCAGCAGTTTTTGGATCTTCTTGAATGAGAAGGGGAAGAAACTCCTGCTTGGTGTGGTATTGATTACTGCCAGTTATCAAGCAGTGATCTGCAATAGTCTTCTACTGGCATTTTCTTTTGTTTGAATCATTCCCTTAAAACCTCCTTGGCTCTTTCTTTCTTTTGTTTATTTTTATTGTTTGGAATTTGTGAACAGATCTAGAACAGGCAGCAAGATGCCCCTATGACAATCCCAACCTAAAGCCAAAAACATCTGCCCCACTTTGACGTGATCTAACTACCTAACTATAGATTGGAGACAACTTACATTTAATACTTTATACTGTTGGGACCAATCTGGTGTCATTTATGTGGCGCACTATCCACAATTCTGGTTTAGTGCTAATATGTGGATCAAGTGTGGACAATATAGAGGCTTATAAAATTATGCAAGGGGTGGGCAGAGATGACAAATACATTTTTCTCCCTCTCCCAAAACACTAGAACTCAATGGCATCCAATGAAGCTGATGGGCACTAGGTTCAGGGTGGACAAAAGGAAATACTACTTTACACAGAGAGTGATTAAACTACGTAATTCACTGCCAGAGGATGTAGTGATGGGCACAGATTAAACAGATAAAGGGGATTATATAGATTCATGGATAATAAGTCTATCAATGGCTAGTAGTCATGGTGACTGAGGGGAACTTCCACACTCAGAGGCACTAAACCTCTGAATCCCAGAGCCAGGAGACAACATCAAGGGAAGGCCTTATTGTTGGCCCGCCAGAAGAACTAGTTGGCCACTGTGTGAGACAGGATGCTGGACTAGATGGACCATTGATCTGATCCAGCAGGGCTCTTCTTACATTCTTAATATCCATTCCAAATCAATGGAAAAAGAATGGGAGAACAAGGAATGTAGCAGCATTAAATTACAAGTATACTGAAGGATACTCATTGAGCCATAAGGTTCTCACCTACCTGTTCTATGCATTCTTTGGTCAATGGTGGAGATGGAAAAGCAGCAAAAATTAACACCCCAACATAGAGGTATGTCAAACCCACCAGAAAATAGGCGATGGAAAGGTCTCTCACCTATGGTTAAGGAACAAAAAACAAAGAGTAAGTCAGCACAATTAGGACGTTAACCATGAGGTACAAGAGAGCATCCCACTTCTGAACTTGACTATGCAGTTATCCTTGTTTCAATTTGCTGTCCCTGCTCCTCCATGTAAACAGAGCCACATGTGAAATGACTTAAATGTCTCCAACTAGGGGGGAAAAATTGAGGACAGACTGTATCTACTAAGTGGATACAGTTGATTTCTTGGAAAAACACGTTTTTCTTGTAATGTGCAATATTACAAAAAAGCAATTTACTTTAACAGTCTCAACAAAGCATTAATTTTAGTTTATTACATGAAAAAACCTAATTAAGCTATGTTAATGGGTTTTAGAAAAAAATATATATAGGGTGGTGGGGGTAGTAATACAAACTTCCTTCTGCTACAAAAATAGTCTACAGGTGCCATACCATTAAGTATTCTCCTTGAACTAATTCTTTTTTATTTTTGGAATACTGAAACAGCACTGAAACAAGCACTATTACTAGCACAACTATTGCTAAACTAATCTCTAGTGGTGAGAATCTGCAAGCTTTAAAGAGCTTCACAATCCTACTCCATAAGTATCTATGTTTATGTGATATGGCGGCATCTCATATACTTGGTTATCTCTTTTGATTTAGTAAGTGCAAAACATCACAAGAACTGTATGAACATGCTGGGGTAGTGAGGGGCAAATGGTCTGCTTCCCACATCACCAAAAGGCAGCTCAGACTTTCATACAATCCTGACAGCAGCAACCCAAAGGAGGACCTTCACATCTATGTTCTACTGTCCATCATTCTGGACAGCAGATTGAAAACCTCCCAGGATTATGATATTCTCTCAAGCTTCATGGAGACACCTCCCTATAAGGCAGCCCACTTTCCACTTCCGATACAGCAGACCCATAAACACTTCCAAATCAGGGCTGCCTTTATGTAAGCCATAGTAGACAAGGCCTAGCTAATGTCTGCAAGAAGCACAGAGAACTTTAAGTCAATGACAAGCCAGCCTGGAGAGCTGCAAGTAAAAGCATGCAGCCATCTCTGCCTTAAAGTAATGATTCATGCATGTGGCTATGTTTCTGTGCAACATAGCAGGATCCCCCCCCCCATATCTATACATGCTAATTTTTAAAACATATGCAATAAGAATCTCAGGGCAGCAATCAAGGTAGGTTATAGACAGTGTCCCCATCCCCCATCCCAAAGTTTTGTATAGACATATTATTAGGCAAAGAAAGGCCTGCAGTCCTAAGAATTTTTACTTTGAATTCAGTTAAATTGAATCGTGGGATGTTTCTTGGAAAGCTGTACCAAAAAAAAAGAAAAGAAAAGAACTGCAGTCTTCCAAATTTTGCACATTTTAGCTCTTTAAAAGAAAGCAAAATTAATGGAATATGTAAATCAAGTGAGCTCTATAAAGCAGAACAATTTATCTATATAATGTAATTGTACAATGGCTCATCAGAAGCTGGACACTGTCTGTCTCTCCTTCTGTCTATCACACAAACAAAAACATTCACAGTATCCGAACTGGAGAAATGGGTTCTCAAGTAGCGCAGGAGAGCTGCCTGCTGCACAGACAATAAATAAAAGCACTAATTACCAACACAGATCATTCTCTAATTGGGCCGGTTTTGCAAACACACACTATTAAAACACAATATTTCTGCAAACTAAGCTCTTCATTAGCAAGAGGAGTTAATTTAAAATTTGACTGGAGGGTACAAGAAAGGGGCCTGTAGACACATAGGATGCACACATACAACAAAACCCAGATGAAGAGCCGTATATGAAGCTTCAAGGGTGTCTCCAAATGCATCTCCACATTTACGAGAACTAGAGATTCTTCCTATTCTGAGCAAAATGTCTAATTCTACAGAATTTTACATTTACAGACACACTCGTTTGGGTCCTACAAGCCACAAGTGCAAGGAGCTTATGGAGGTGGATCTTCCCTGCCTTCCCCCAGTCTCCTCCTTAGACATCTGTAAACCCTCTGCTGTGGTCAAGGAATTCTCCTCCATGAAACGCCATTAGGCTTGGGGACTGTAGGAAGAAAAGGGAAAGTCAACCCATGGTGTTGCTAGGAGGGCTCTCCAACTCTCAGAAAATGGCTTCTGAAGGGAGGGTGTCACAGGAGACTACTGGAGGAAGTTCCCCCTGTAAGCTTCCTTGTGGTCCATAGGATCCAAGACAAAAGATGGGAAAGAGAAATGCTGATAAGTGCAGTGGGAAAGTGAAAATCTATGGAGGGAACATTAAAAAGCCCCTCTGTGTTTCGCTGTAGCTTTGTCAGGGGATCCAAAACGTGATATAAAAGAAACATAATACCATATGGAAAACAGTCAAAATACAAGATAGGAGAAACCTGAATGAATGAGCATGAGTGCAAATGTAACATCTACTGAAAAATCCCAATAACTATAAATAGCATATTGCATTCATAGGATCCAGCCTGTAAACTACTGACTAGATAAGTATTTGAAAGATTGAAACAAAAACAAAAACCAGTAAAGGAGACTACCACTGCTGCCCTTCTGGAATTTGACAGCACCAAGACAACACTGATACAGCCAACATTTGACCAAACTACCTTTCCTGATATATCTTCAGAGGGGTAATTACTTTCTTCCAGGGGTCATTTCCTGCAGGAGCGCACAGGAGCGGAGCTCCGGCAGTAAAGAGCCCAGGGGACGGGCACATGCAACAAGCCCCACCCCCTGCTCCCAGCAGTCCTCAGTCAGAGCAAGAAGCAGCCAGGTAAGTTGCAGAGCTCCCCCCAGCCCCCCGGTCCAAAACAGTCCAGTGGCACCTTTAAGACCAAGTTTTATTCAGGTACCAGTTCTCCCTCCTCTGCGAGGACAGATCTGCACGTTCCCCCCCAATAGCTAGCAATCCAAAACAGTCCAGTGGAGCCTGAGCGGTGGGTGTTGCCTTCTGACACACTTCCGGTGACGTCAGGGGGCGTGGCATATGCAAATAAGTTATGCTAATGAGCTCCTGCACCTCTTTTTCTACGAAATGACCCCTGCTTTCTTCTATTTCTGCTCCTCCTCCAACACGCTGCTGCTGTGGGGGTCGGTAGCCTCCCTTCTGCCATGGCCTTCCAGCTAGGAAAACAGTAACTGTGCTAATGCAGAACAAAGTTTTAGTCCAGTGGCACATTTAAGACCAACAAAGCTTTATTTTATTATTTATTTGTTGTTCTTAAAAGGTGCCGCTGGACTCACACTTTGCTCTACTGCTTCAGACCAACACGGCTGCCCCACCTGAATCTGTGCTAATGTTAGTACAGGAGGTGGAAACTGCCGGAGGGTAGGGGAGGATAGTGCAAAGGGGAACAAGTGCCTTGTATGGTCACCTGAGGGCAGTCATCCTTTTTCACAGGCAACCGGTTAATCACAGGCTTTCAGCCTCCCTTCTGAAGAAAAACAAGATGCAGGGAACAGGAGTCAACTCGCTGACCGATCAGACTTTGGACAGCCGTTACTGAAATGCATTGTGTCACTGTCTAGAATCCTAGACACAGATCAGCAGCCCACCATGTAAAAGAGCTGTACAAACACATCATAAAACAATGGCTCTGGTCCAAGACATTGTGTAAGCACTACATGGAAGTGGAATTTTTAAAGAACCAAACCACTGAAAAAAGGAAGTGGGGAGGGAGATTCAATAAGAAGCCTTAAACTCAGGACTCTCCACAAAAGCTCTGCGATATCTATGAAATGCATCACTATTGATTTCATAGAGGAAGTGGTCAAGGGCATGGTAGGGCAATATGAAGTAGCTTTCAAAGGACTGAGCGTAGCTGCTTATAATCTCAGCTGCTATAACGGAAGGAAATGGGATGAGTCATATAGCTTTTCCTCAGAGCACTCCCACCTGACATTAGGAAAAAACTTCACAAGCTTTAATGATAGGCCAAGAAATAAGCAAAGACCATGCCAGCATTCAGTACAACTGCCGCAGGGAGAAAAGGAGCATAATAAGAGAACCATGGCGCTGTTAGGCTGAGCTTAATTGGAGTTATAAATCACAAATTACGGATGAAGGCAAACATTTTAAAAGTGTGCTGAAAAGTGGTTTAAACATATGTTTCTCTCCTGAAACCAAATGACTGAGGATGCAGCAAAAATGAATTGTTCGATCCACTTCCACCAAACACACAAAAAAGACTCATTGAACTTACTCCTGGATCCATGCCACAGTAACATTGAGACTAGACTACTGTAATGTACTCTACATAGGTTTCCCCTTGAAGTCAATGCAGACTCCAGCTGATGCAGAAAGCTGCAGCTCAATTACTACAAGGAGCTAGGTGGAACATTCATACATTCATTCTGCAGTCACCCCACCGGCTGCCCATCAGTTACCAAGCTCTATTCAAGATACTGACTATCCCATAAAAACTCCTTGGATCCTCATATCTGCAGGACTGCCTCTCCACCTATGTCCTGCTGTGACAACTGTGGTCATCTGAGCAGGGCCTTTCTACAGGTGCCACCCTGCAAACCGTCAACAGCAACAGCTGCCTGTACATGTGCCTCCTCTGTAGTGATTGCGTGGCTTCAGACCAGTCTCTCTCACAGCTTCCCTAACACAGCAGCAAACCTACCTCACAGGGCCAGCAAGAGAAAGAAGAGTATAAACCATTTTGCAAAATTACAAATAGTGATACAAAGAGAGTGTTGAGGTGTTGTTGTTCCCTCTACGGCTCTTCATGTGAAACAGTGCCATAAAAACAGTTTAAGAAGTTTCTGTCCTTTCCTTCATGCCCGCCGTGTGAATCTCATTAGATGTCTTTCGGTTCTGATGCAAAATGAGACAGCAAGCAAGTGTTCTCCATTTACTTGTTCCAGGTCATTTGTGATATTTTGTACTTCTATTATGTCCTTAGACCTTTCTTTTCTAAGCACAAGAACCCCCATGTGTCTTAGCCTCTGTATGTGTGGAAGGCATTCTATACTCCTGATTAGGGGTGTGTGATTTTAAACTGGTATTTTTCAGTTCGGGTCTATTGGACCAGAAAAAAAATCGGGATTCCCAATAAATTCCTGGTATGGTATTCAGATCTGGGATTTTTTGGAAATCCCCAAATTTTTCAGGTCCAGTAGACCCCGACTGAAAAATGCCAGTAAAAAAATACCAGCCTAATCATAGGGCTGGGCTTGCCTTCTCCTACAGCCTGGTTCAAACCAAGCTGAGACTCCCGGCAAGCACAGACATCTCAGTTGGGCTGCCCTCTCCCAGTTTAAACCGGGCGGCAGGAGAAGGCAGCAAAGAGCTGTGCCTGCGGGGAGTGACTGGCTCTCCACAGGCACAGTGATCCCATCTGGGCTGCCTTCTCCCACCGCCTGGTTTAAACCAGGCAATTGGAGAAGGCAGCACAGAGCTGCGGCTGTAAGGAGCCACTGGCCTCCTTAAATGCTGTTGCAGTCTTCCTGTGTGTGGACCCCCTAAAGGTAGCTGGTTGGCCACTGTGCACAGAATGAGGGACTAGATGGGCTTTTGGTCTGACCCCGCATGGCTCTTACATTATTATGAGCAAAAACAAAGAAGAAGCTGTCAAAATAGCATATATATGACCAAGTCAAATATGTGCAACAACAGGACAGAGAAATCCTGCCTTCATGATTGCTCAAGAAAACTAATAGGGGGACTAGATGGGCCTTTGGTCTGACCCCGCATGGCTCTTACATTATTATGAGCAAAAACAAAGAAGAAGCTGTCAAAATAGCATATATATGACCAAGTCAAATATGTGCAACAACAGGACACAGAAATCCTGCCTTCATGATTGCTCAAGAAAAATAATAGTTTCCAAGCGTTCAAAGATTCTGTCAATGACCTAAATCAATCCTAAACTAATATTACAATTAGAAATTATAGATGGTGGTGATAGTTTTGAGATAGTGGCTTGTCTTAAGGTCACATAGTGAATTCATGGCATTTCCTTTAGGGACCTTGTGAAGCAAAGCTGTCTGGTTCACCAAGGGTTAATATGAACAACTGTGAGTTTATTTCAGCCTGCAGATGTTGCCAATTAACCTTTCCTCTAAATGCTATCCTCATCTCTTCTAAGGCCTGATATCAGGAGGTGGTAATTGGTTAAGTGAAAAAAGAGTTGCACTCAGTTTGGTAGCAAGATGGGAGGGGGAAATTAGGAGCGGATTGCATCATCCTTTGGAGAGTTGCTGTGAACAAGCGCTTGGACTGGATCTCGAAGACCACCTGATATCAGAGCGCAGGAAGTTATAATTGGGCCTTAGTTAAGGGTAAGATATTGCTAACTTAGATTTTTTGGGCAGACGTAGAAGCTTCTACCCTGAACTCCAAATCCAAATGGTGCATCAGTTATGGCCAAGTATTAAAGTGACAGAAAGGCAAGTTAGTTTTACTATGTTTTGTGCTAACTGATCTCAGACACTGTGTTGCTGAATGGTGTTATTTCTATTGTCTTTGTCTAATAAGCCTATATGTAATTAAAAAAAAATCTTTGGTTTCCTTGTGTGCATTTAACCCCAAGGACCCATGAGGTGGAGCACTGCTTAATAGTCTGGGAGGCAGTGGTTCAGGGAAGCCCAAGTTTGGGTTTCTTGACATGGTGGCAGCTTGATGGAACTGGGGCTTGTGTGCACAGGCAAACCTATGAGCAACACACTATATGGGTGGAGTAGCGTATTTGTTATTTTGGATAGTTAGAGCACAGACGTTAGCAAAGATGGCAGCAACAATATCATCAGAGCTTGCACTGACTTTTCATGAAATAAAAGTTACCCCTGATGATTCAGAAATGCAAGAGGATGAGAAAGTGGCAGAACTCAGGAGAATAAATGTGCTTCTGGATGAGCAAGAAAAGATCCTGCTGATGCAAAAGGCGGAGATGGAAGGAGAGGAGAGGAGGAGAGGAGATTGGATTTATCCCCCGCCCTTCACTCGGAGTCTCAGAGCGGCTTACAATCTCCTTTCCCCTCCCCTCCCCACAACAGACACCCTGTGAGGTGGGTGGGGCTGAGAGAACTCTGACACAAACTGCTCTTTTTCAAGGACAGCTGTGCCAGAGCTTGTGACTGACCCAAGGTCACATCAGCAGGTGCAAGTGGAGGAGTGGGGAATCAAACCCGGTTCTCCCAGATTAGAGTCCGCACACTTAACCACTGCACCAAACTGGAAGTTAGGCGAAAGATGAACATGTAGCTACACTTTCTGGAGGGCTTGCCTCTTCGTTGAATCTTATTCATGAAGGGGAAGAAAGAATAACAATGAGAGTCACAAAAAAATGATATCCTTAAGTAGCTAGCGAAGGGGAAGAAGGATGAAAGAAATGCTGGTCCAGAACAACTCAGGTCAATATGGAAAGCCATGGGAAATGACACCCCAAAGTAAAGAATAGTGACACCACAGGAGGAAGTCAACCAGGAAACTGGCAAGGCATTCTTATGGCCTTCATGGAATTATAGACACGGCAGATGAAGTTGCTACTTTGCCAGGGAGGAAGAATGGTAAAGATCTTTTTAGAACCCAGATTCTGCCCACTGCCCCTTTCCCCGAGAAAGCTCCTACAATCCATGGGCCAGGAGGTAAGACTGGAAATGCAATGGCAAACATGCCAAATGGCTGGGAAAGCCGCATATAATGAATGCTAAACTTTTGGGTTTTCTATTACTTTGCTGGATATCTAACTTATATGAATGCCACTGTTCACATTAACTTGCTTATCTAGCACACAATTCACAAGCGGGAGGGCTGAGGATCACTGAAGCTCTGCACGCAGCAGGCCCCAGGATCAGTCCTTAGCATCTCCAGTTAAGAGGACTTTTTTTAGATACTGATATTAAAACTTCCCTGTATTTGAAGACAATAATTTCAGAATGAGATGATTTCACATGCACTATACCACTGGAGATTAGCTGTTGGGCACATTCACTAAAAAGCATTTGAAAACATCTGCAAAGGGTAAAATTAATTATCTAGATAAATTTCTAGTATTGTTCTTGTTTAAAAGGTTGCCTGTCACTACTATCTCATAAATAAAAGCCGAATGGTGGTGGCACTTTTCTAGAACATTCCACATGCTCCAAAATCAGTTAGCTCTCTGATCTGTCATTCAGAGGGTCTCCCTATCCGCTGGCTGCTTTGCCTGAGTCCTGCCTCCAACATTCTAAACATTTTGCTGTTCCTCTCCCCCCCATAGCCAGTCAGAACACAGAGGTCATTTGCATATGCAGCCTCATTGGCCTTTGCCTTACAACTGCTTTCCAGATGGCAGAGATCAGTTCCCCTGAAGAAAATGGTGGGCTCTGTATCCTTATATGCTGCTGAGGTGGTCCCCATATGACAGCCAATGTGATGTAGCATTCAGGGCTTCAGAGCACAGGGGGGGCTGCAGGTGTGTGGGAGGTGGGAAGCTTAAGAGTGAGGGGGAAATAAAGGTAGGTTGATTGGCTGGGAAGGAGATAGGATTGCCAACTCCAGGTGGGAAATTCCTGGAAACATGAGGGATGGAGCCTGGAGAGGGTGAGGTTTCAGGATGCATGGGACCTCGGACAGGTACAAAGCCATAGACTCCACCTCCAAACCAAGTATTCTTTTCTGGGGAACCATCTTTGCCAATCTCCAGGTGAGGGCTGGAGATCACTCAAAATTACAACTGTACTTTAGGTTGCGGAGATCAGTTCCTCTGGAGAAAATGGTGGACTCAGTGTCATTATACCCTGCTGTGAGGTCGCCACAGCAAATTGACACTGATTGTCCAAGGCCGGGACACCCGCCCAGAGCCTCTTTCTAGAGGCCGCTGTATTTATTTCCACAACGGGCCTTTTTCCTAGTATATTATAAATAATTTCCTGTAGTTCTAAACATTCTGTTTGTTCTTTAGGTAGGTCTCTCATACTTTATTTGGCGGGCTGTAACTTTGTCATGCTGAGGCAAACTGTGAAACATTTTTCTTCTTCAAGGGACTGCACGTGAAATCTTTTTATATATCTACCTACATCTTTATCCCTGCTTCCTCCAAGGAACTTAGAAGTACATGTTTCTTCCCTCCTCCAATTTACCCACACAGACAACTTTGAGGAAGGTTTGGCTGAAAAGTACATGGTTAAGCTTAAGGTCAGCCAGTGATTTTCAGTCAAGTGAGGATGTGACCTTGGATCTCCCCAGTCCTACTTTTGACCACTATACCATATTGGATTTCATTTCTGTCAGGGCACATGTACACAGTTCTTACTTGATGGATTTCATTGCACCTTGACCCCTCAAACACACTAGCATGCTAGGCAACAAAGGACAGCGCAGGGAGAAATCTTTGGGAGGAAAAGGGCAGGAACACAAGTCCTCTTAGCTCTGTGCATGCCACACCTAGTCTCAAAAAACAGACAAGAAGCATTTATCACCTGCAGACACAAGTTTCTCATGCTGTTACTTACATTGTTTTCCTGATTCTTGTTGTTCTTAAGCAGGGTAATGACACAATTATGAATAAAGAAAGCCAGAGTCAGCACCCCTGTAAGCTGAGGAAACAGAATCCTGAATTCTGGGGAAACAAAAAGTCAGACCAAAGTAATGAAAATGGCTCCCACTGCAATCAATTCCAGTGCTGCCCTACTCCATTAATTTTGTGACTGCTTTTATAGCCTGCCTGTTCTAAATTCTGAGGGAGGTTCCTTCAGTCACCTGGTGGACCAAATAGAGCACGATGGAGGGAGGGCAGCCTTAACTGAAATCATACCAAACAAAGCAGTATTATGTATAATAACAAGAGGTATGACAAGAATACAGGAACTGTGGTGGCTCAAGTGGTTAAGACGCTGAACTGCAGGCTGTGGAAGGTCGGTAGTTCAGCAGTTCGAGACCCGGGTGCCGCATGATGGAGTGAGCTCCCATCTCTAGTTCCAGCTCCTGCCAACCTAGCAGTTCGAAAGCAAGAAATTGCAAGTAGATAAATAGGTACCACTTCGGTGGGAAGGTAACAGTGTCCCGTGCGCCTTGGTGTTTAGTCATGCCGGCCACATGACCATGGAAACGTCTTCGGCCAGCGCTGGCTCTTCGGCTTGGAAATGGAGATGAGCACCGCAACCCTAGAGTCGGATTCGACTGGCTTTCGAGCAAGGGAGCCTTTACCTTTTATTACAAGAATAAGACCAAGTACTAAGAAATTATTGAAGTCCAGCTTGGAAATAGAGGAGTTTAATAGGAGCATCAGAATAACGAAAGTGTTGTTGACATTTTTTAAAAAATGTAGCTTAATTGACATAAATTAATTGACATTAAAATGTAGAATAACATTTTGTGTCCACAAGTATCAGAATAATGAAGTGTGAGTGACATGGTTTAAATATAGCCTTTAACATTTATTTTGTGTGCAGAATCCCCCCCCCCAGTAGGGGGCCCCAAGTCAGGTAATAAACAAGGGAAAGGCAAGAATCCTGCATCTGTTTGCTCTCCTCCCTTATCTCTATCCTGTTCCCTATTAAAGGGTCTTACTTGTGACCTACCTGTTCAGTCTGCACAGGGGAACAAAGGGAAAAGGGGATTATAATCAGTTTTGGCAACTGAGAGAACCACCGGAGCGATGCCCAACAGAAGAGTAGCTCAACTTTTAATGTCATTTGCAGGAGGTCACACTTCTTCTGCAGCTGTTCCTGATTTCCCATCCTCACTCAAATACAACAAAGCACAATAAAGAGGGTTACTGCTGCAAGGAGCTGGCCAGCTGTAGGCAATACATGACACAGCTCTTTTCAGGGCATTTACTTTGGAGGCTGATTACCAACAGACAGATGAATGGTCTCTCTCTCTCTCTCTCTCTCTCTCTCTGCATGCTTTAATCCTGTTTCAACTATGAATTACCTAAGTGTATTCAACCACCCACTGTGTTCTGACCTGCAAAATTACAGCACAGGAAGTAGGGGGTGGTGGTTATTCTGAAAATTCAAAAACACAGAAGTGAGAGACTAGCTGACACACTTATGCTACCATGGACTTCAGGATAGCTTTCTCCTAGCTTAAAGCAGGAGTGCAGGGGCCTCTCTGACAGATGGGTTGCTCAGCAAAATAATTAAGCTGAGGAACTCCAAGTCTCATGGATAGAGCATCTTCCCTGAGCAAGCCATAATAATTTTGCATATTGTGAAAATGTGATCAATCCCCAGGTAGATGTAGCGTGGAATACCTCTCTGGGTGGCGATAAAGAACAGAAGCATTTTATTACACAAAAGGGGAAAACAAAACTGATCTACAGGTGCAAGATGGAACAGGCTTACAGAACTTCAAAGGGTTTTTTACAAGCTCCTATACACACACACACATTGAACTTTTAAAAACATTTTTCAAACTTCTGTAAATCTGTTTCACGTGGCCCTTGTGAACTGACCATCTCCTACTCTTCGCACTTCTTTATGGTTGTGACACGCCATCTCCAATTTGCAGAAATTTCTTATTACAAGTTCCTTTCCCCCACTAAGGATGCCAGCCTCCAGATGGGACCTGGGGATCCCCCAAAACTACAGCTCATCTTCAGTTCCTCTGGTATCAAAGAGAACCCCTCTGCCTGCCCAACCCAGGCTAGTTCTCTTCGCCAAGAGGCTGGCTAGCTACAATTACAGAGGGGTTAAAGGCACCTGTTTTACCTTTAACCAGGTAGTGCTACCACCGGCCCTTATATCCCTCCAGTTCAGAGCCAAAGAACAGACTTTAGGCCTTAGCGGGCTCAACTAGGGGATCCTCCCTGCAAGGTTGGCTCACAACAGGAGACCCACAGGTTATTCTAGAGGTAGTAACTGACAGTCCCAGGCACCAGATAACTCATTGCAGCAGTGGAATCAGAAACCAGAATTGGTCAATAAAATATATATTATTTATTATTTATTATTTTCAATTTGTATCCTGCCTTGCTGGCAAATTGCATTTATTTAAGTGCAGAGTATATTATTAAAAAGTGCAACTTAGAATAATATTGTGGGGGATAAAACAAGAAAGCTAAAGATTAACATCTGTCTTCTTGGTGCTTGGGGGGGGTCAACAGTGGGAGGGCTTCTAATGTCCTGGCCCCACTGGTGGACCTCCTGATGGCACTGGTATTTCTGGCCACTGTGTAATACAGAGGGCTGGGCTGGATGGGCCTTTGGCCTGATCCAGCATTGGCATCTCTTATGTTCTTATGTTCTTATAACAAACTAGCTAAACACTTACAGAACCTTGGTTCTCAAAGTCAAGATATTACCCATTAAGTTCTGAGTCCAAGCGTACTCCGTCTCCAGAGTCCAAAAGCCAGGCCGGTTGGCTTCAGCAATCAGGGCTTCCAAGATGGCCGAAAGGTGAGCAAGGCAGAGTTACATGTCAACTTCACATGCAACTCCAACATGCCCCCTAAATAGGAGTTAAGGTAACTTATTTATTGTCTGAACCCCAGACCAGTTACTAGGCCTAAGCACCAATCAGGGCTCAAGCAATGTCTTCCAGATAAAGGAAAGGGTGATATTATTGGTTTCTGATTGGTCTCTGGTCATGTCAGAAGAGCAGGTGATGTGATCTGCAGTTTCACAGCACCAGGCCTTCCCACAGGATTTAATTGCTTTGGAATGTTAATGAGCCAAGGCAGCAAGAGAACATCTTAGACACTCTTCTGCAGAAGAGAGATAGACACTGTTCTGCAGCACGACTGTGTGAACTAAGGAGACTTAAAGACAACATTTTTAACAAAAGCAGGCCACAGCCAGATTGAACCAAACTTCTAAAGCAGACTCCATTTTGAGTGAACCAAAGTTCTCGACACCTGGAGAAAATGCCTGCTTTGCAGGGTGGACTCTATGGCGTTGTACCACACTGGGGTCCCTGTCTTCCCCAGACTCCAGCCCCAAATCTCCAGGAGATTCCCAACCTGGATCTGGCAATGCTACCCCCACATCCACTAGCCGCCCTATACCCTGCTTCCAAAACAGCAGCAACATTTGATTAAGTTAGGCTATTATGATCCACTTTTTATTAACAGGATAATGACCACACTCGTGTTGTTTCATTCAAGCCCAGGAGCACTCAAACAGGCACTGAGATAAAGTGGCAAACTCAACTTTAAAAAAAGAGACTGCAAAATGGTGGGACAGTTAAGAGTTAGATTTTTAAAAACTGTGCCCTCTCCAACACATTTCTTGCAAAATTATAATGTAGAATACTTTGGAACTTAAATACAGCAAAGCACACACCCCTCCCCCATTGGCCAGATTACCTCTGCATCTTTTGTGTGTGGAAATAATTTTGAGCTAAGAATATTGATATAGACTTAGGCTAACAGGGGAGAAAGTACATCTGAGAAGGTTCTGAAATCAAGAACACAGAAACACCCCCCCCCACTCCCTCCCCCAGGCATCTACATTGGTCATCCAGATTACAGTTAAATGTATTCTTTTTAACAAAAATAGGTAAACACATGGCAATATCCTGCTTCATTCAACAATGGCTCTTGAACATGCAGCCAACTGCCCACCCACGATCTAAAAGCATACCAAGGCCGAATTTCCCTGTGTTTGCAGCTCTGGTCTTGTACAAGTTAAATCTAAATTCACCAAGATGCAGTTGTTGGCTTAACATCTGTTCACGTTCACTAACAATTCGTCAGAATTGCATAATTCCCCCTCTTTTGGATAACCATGTAGACTTATAAACATTCACAGATTAAGTGTGCCAGTAAACAATAAAATTAGAATAGTGCTTTCTGACGAAGGCCATCCGGAGGCCTGTCATGGAACAGCTCTATGGATCTCTTCTCTTAGATCAGCTGAGAGAGATCCAAAACAGATGTTACAGCTGCCACGAATAAAGCCCTTGCAAGCATTCCACACACACTCCATCACATATAAGCAGGCTTTTACTGTGAGCCGTTCCAGTTGCGTGCAGTAAGGATGCCAGCTACTGGCGATCTGGAATGCACAAGCAAGTGCTTTGCCTGGGGATGCTGCCACGTCTATTTCAGACCCAGTCCTCCCTTGCTATTTGGCTAAGAAGAGTATGTACCATTCAAGGTCACTGAACCAGATTTCCCCCCCTGTCCTGTAATGCCAAGCATACAGATGGGAAACGATGTTTACCACAAAAATCAGCCATTGATTAGGAAACTTTTTTTTGCTTCGAGGCTGTTAATTACATTGTTATAGCGGTTAGGAAAGGAGGGGAAAATGTTTCTTCCAAACCACAAATCCTAAACCTTGGTGCGGACTTCTTCCGAGTTTACATGAGTTTTTCATTATTGTAAAACAGCAACCCTCTGTCTTCTAATCAAAATGACCTTTGTTTATGAATATCATCAACCTCTAGAAACCAGAGAATATCAAACAGTACTAAAGCCTTGCTGTGTGTACACAGTTAACGATCCAAGCACACATAATTATCTCCCTTATAAATAAAAGCCGAATGGTGGTGGCACTTCTCTAGAACATTCCACACACTCCAAAATCAGTTCACTCTCTGATCTGTCATTCAGAGGGTCTCCCTATCCACTGGCAGCTTTGCCTGAGTCCTGCCTCCAACATTCTAAACATTTTGCTGTTCCCCTCCCCCCCATAGCCAGTCAGAACACAGAGGTTATTTGCATATGCAGCCTCATTGGCCTTTGCCTCGGAACACAGAGGTCGTTTGCATATGCAACTTCATTGGCTTTTGCCTCTAACATTCTAAACAGTTTTCTGTTCTAAGGTAAAATGTGTCCAATCTCCAGGTGAGGGCTGGAGATCACTCAGAATTACAACTGCTTTCCAGATGGCAGAGATCAGTTCCCCTGGAGAAAATGGTGGGCTCTGTATCCTTATATGCTGCTGAGGTGGGCCCCGTATGACAGCCAATGTGACATAGCAGTCAGGGCTTCAGAGCACGGGAGAGGCTGCAGGTGTGTGGGGGGTGGAAAGCTGAAGAGTGAGGGGGAAATAAAGGTAGGTTGATGATTGGCTGGGAAGGAGATAGGGTTGCCAACTCCAGGTGGGAAATTCCTGGAGAGGTGAGGGATGGAGCCTGGAGAGGGTGAGGTTTCAGGGGGCGTGGGACCTCGGACAGGTACAAAGCCATAGACTCCACCTCCAAACCAACTGTTCCCTTCTGGGGAACCATCGTTGCCAATCTCCAGGTGAGGGCTGGAGATCACTCAAAATTACGACTGTTCTTTAGGTAGCAGAGATCAGTTCCTCTGGAGAAAATGGTGGACTCGGTGTCATTATACCCTGCTGAGGTCACCACAGCAAATTGACACTGAGTGTCTAAGGCCGGGGCACCCGCCCAGAGCCTCTTTCTAGAGGCCGTTGTATTTATTTCCACAACAGACCTTTTTCCTAGTATGATATAATGGGCAAACAATACTGGGACGTTTTTGTAGCTTGTCTGTTTCTCATCATCATTTTATCTGTCATTTCACAGGAAACCCAACAAGTCCAATTCTTCAGGAAAGATATACGGGTCAGAAATAATTTCTTATTGTCTCAGCCATGCCACACTGCAGCTCCTTCCACCTCCAGCATCACATAAGGTGTATTTACATAAAATGGAGGTTTCAACCTCTAAAATGCAAGGCTGAGAAAACGGGTAGCTTAGAGCCACCAAGTAAATTCATAGCAGGTAAAGATTTGAACTGCAGGCTCCCCAGCTCACACACCTCCACTACTACCAAGCTCTCAGTTGCTATACTACTGTAGGCAGTGCAGTCCTAAGACAGCTTCCCTGGTAGTGAGCCCCACTGAACAGACATGAGCACGATTCTGAGTAGACCTACTTAGGATAGGACTGCTCCCCAGCTTTTGTAAGCAAACAGCCTAACAGATGACTGTGACCCACAAACTATTTTGGCTGGCCCACGGCAATTCGGCGTTGTCTCCAAATCGGAGTAAGCCACATCACATTAGTGGGGAGACAGATGCCAGATTCGTGCTGAGAACCGCATCGTGCAAACAGCTGTGCCGTGCCACAATTTGCATGCAATGAAAGGGCCTCTTTTGACATTGTCCTATATTTGGAGGGAGGGAAACAGAAGATACAGAACCAACTGGTTAGAGAAGGATTCCAGTACTGCGTCAAATGTGTATGCTGTACTACTAAAGAAGCCTGTTGGAAGGCCGGGCAGGTCTGTCTCTTGCCCTCAACAGCAGCTGCCACTTCAGTTGCCCCAAATTCACTCTGGGAAATGGTCAGGATTGCTTTTGTCCCAGCCAGCTGTTCCAGCAAACACAGCATGCGCTCTACAATGTGCAGCAGGCACAGTCATATACCCTTTGCCCCTTCCCGGTTAGTGTCTAGATTTAACCAGAACACTGAAAGGAGTTGGAATGGCCAGGGTATATGAGCACAGAGTTCCTTATCTTACACACAGGGTCTCATTTTTGGGGTGGGAGTGGCTCTCCTGTTTCATACCGTGCCACCTCCTTGCGCTACCTAGGACCTGATCACTGCAGGGCAAGACCATACATCATTTCCTTAATCATAACTGGGATGCTTAAAGCAGAGGAGTGAGGCAGTATGAGAACAAGAACCCTTTCCAACTGTGCCAATCTGTCAGCAGAGTCAAAACAGATTTCATAATTGTTTGGGCTGGGATCACTCTGAATAAGACTTTGAGACAGGCAAAGATGCTGGCCAAAATCAGCCCCAGAATGCCTCTGAGCTACCTGCAAAGGCTGTTTTTTCAACTGGTGTATTTTTAAACATTCCTCCAGCGATGTGATCCAGAGCAACTTTTAGCAAGGCCACATGCTGATGGCAATGCTGGAACAGAACTCCCGACATGGATTTCTCGTGCCAGAATATTTCCCACACTGCATAGTTCGGCAGAGGAAAGAATTATACCAGAACTAGGCCCTAGGCAGCTCCCTTCACATTTATGGCAAAGTTTAATGACTCTGAGACCTGCAAGACTGTTTGGCTTATGTGATATGTACTATTGGGAAGGAATTGCGAAACCTGCTTGGGGAAAATTGTACCAAGTCCCTCAGCTTCATATTTAAAAAATTAGCGGCTGATTCCCCAAGAAGCAGAGGAAGTCGAAAAGGGTAATCTAATCACAGACCAGATGAAACAGAATTGCTGGAAGAAGCTGTCCCTGATGCCTTATTATGGAGCCTCTCTCAGAAAGAAAAACAAAGAGTCTTCTTAAAAGCATTCTAGTGGTGCCACCACAAGTTCATGGTGCTAGCAATGAGGAAGAGTCATTCAGTCAAACAAGACACAGAATTTCAGCAGGGAATCCAAATTCTATTCTATTCTGAAGCCATTTGGGGGTCTGTCAGACCTGGTACTCTGTCCTACTGGAAGATTTCTTCACATCTGGGCAAGTTCTTCCACAAAAAGAGGAACTGCTAACAAGCTGCACAACATTTCTCCTTCCTGCAGCAAGTACCTATAAAATCTGGCTATGGCCAGTGGTGTGAGTCGTGGGCAACATTTCATGGCCCTCTGGCTTATAACCCACAGTTTGCAACTGGTACCTTTGAAAGAAAACCAGCTACAGAATCCTGAACTAGCCCTAGATGTTCTTTGGTGTTTTGTTCTTTGTTGGATTATTTATATTGTACCTTTTTTTTGCTGTTATGAGCCGCTTTTGGGTCTTTTGGGGAAGGAAAGCAGGAAGTTTAGCATCTGTATAGATCTTCCCATCAGGGCTGCTGAAGGGCCACCACAGGCCTCCGAAGATTCCTTCTGCCCTCTTCATGACACTTAGACATGACATTAAACCAACTCATGTGACTCACCCGGTTCCATGACCCCCCCCCCCCCAGAAGGACCAAGGGGCCAGGAATTTTTTTTCTCCCTCCTGGCAGCACTTTTGTCTAAGAGCGCTTTTTGTTATAAACTTAGCAGCTTGGTGTATGATTCCCACAACCTGGATTTTAAAATTTTGTTGACTGCTAATGTTGATTTATGATATTTTTTTGAGTCTTTGGGGGAGGAGTAAAAGGTTTTTATCAATAAATTCACACATACTATCTTGTTGTAATTGGTAACACCACAAGGTAGTCTGTATATATATCAGATGAGGAAAGGTAGCTTGGGGTTGAAAGAGAGCAACTTGCCAAAGGCCACCTAACATACTCATGTCTGAGAGTCGAACTACCCACCTCACAGATCACAATATATTCTCTTTACCACTATGTTATACCATCTCCTTCTGAGTTGTAATTGATTGTACTGTGGAAATACTGTTAATTATTCGTTGTTTAACTACTCTAGTCACTGACCATACCAATAAATACTACTACTTCCTACATGTGTAGAACATTTTGTGTAATTGCTAATTTGATCAACCAAACCCTAGACACAGCAGCTAGAACTGGGATCAGTCAGGAATATGCCATGAAGAATGTTACAGTTGTATGTAGATCTCAACCAAGTCGTTCCTCTCATTTCTGCAGAAGCATCCTCTCTATTCACAACCATTGCCTGTCTTCCTTTAGCTTCACTCACCCACAGTGCAGTGCAATCCTACGCAGAGCCGCTCCAGTCTAAGCACTCTGATATCAATAGGTTTAGGCTGGATTATGGAAGGCTTTCGGTGGGTAATCTGGTTTGAATCCCTAAATTAGCAGGATGTTCCCAACACAGAAAAATCTCTTGCTCCTGTAGGTGTAACCTCCATCTTAAAAGGCTTCCTTTGAAATGCGCAAGGAAGGTGATTGTACAACATGATTAAGCATTTTGTTTCGCTGGTCACCTCCGCTTACAGCTGCACGTGACAACATTCAATGAACGTTCTCCCCACTGCTCCAAGTAATCCTGACTTCTTGTCATTTATACTAAAGGTTATCTAGTGACATTACTTTAAAAATAGCATCCCTGAAGTAGCAAAGCTAAGATTCTATGAACAAGAAGATGAAAAATATATGAGGATAACTTTGAATTAGCCATTAATTAAACTCCTATTGAAAAAGCAAACAGTTTACATTTTAAAGAGTTAATTTTTTAAAAAATGTGGGAAGTATTTTACCTGGCACAAAATACGTGCTCTCCTCAATCCAGTGGAATTGTAAATGAAACCCCAAACGTGCAGCTTTCAGAGTAACAAGGAAAACGAGATAGACGACTGAAACTGTACCTGTAGTGGAGAGAGTTATATTTAAAAAGATACATTTAGGGCAAGCTGTGGCAGAAAGTTGTTCTGATCACCGTAAGATACAGACTGTGGCTGATACCACACTAAAACCCAAATGGCTCCTTACCATACATACTTTTTAAGGATACAGTCCATATTCCTTCCATCCACTCTTTCCCTCCTCCCTTCCCTTTTTATTACATGTTTTGTTTTCACTTGTAAATCAGCTCAGAGAATATGCTACTGAAAGGAAGTCATTTTAGATTATATTCAACTGGGCACACAAAAGGGCAGCATTCACATAATCACAACAAAGCTTTTGCCTGTGAGCTTTTCCATATGGGTTATATGCCCTGGAGTTATGGTTGTCAACTCTGGGTCGGGAAATTCCTGGAGATTTAGGGGTGAAGCCTAGAGAGGGCAGACTTTGGGGAGGGACATCTGGGCTGTAACACCAGAGTCCACCTTCCAGAGAAGCCATTTTCTTCAGGGGAATTGATCTCTGTTGCCTGGAAATCAGTTGTAATTCTGGGAGAATCTCCTCTCCCGCCTGGAGGTTGGCAACCCTACCTGGCTTCAATGCTGTTGGGGAGCAGGCAATTTCCCTGCTTCCCAACAGCATCTTCATGCACCTCCCAGGATTTCCCTGGATTTGATCTTTTCCAGACCTGCTTTGCTGCAAAGTTTTGGTAAAGATTGCAGGAAAGCCTGGATGGCTGCTGTGTAGGTGGGAAAGTTTGGATTTTCTCAATCCCCACACGGCAACCATTCTCCCAGCCCATCCTCATAGCAGCCATTCCCCACCCCACACACACACACTGAAAGAAGGACTTTTTGTCTTTCCCCATCAGCAATGGAATATTGTTATAACAATTTGTGTATCAGGTTCTCTGAACTCCCAGCTTTTATTTTTAAAAGTCTCTAGCCTCTTTCATTGCAGATATGTAAGAGGAAAGGCTTATCACTGCAACAAAAAGCACCAGAAACTTACTTAAAACAAAAGAAAACTGGGGGTGGGGGGAAACCCTGTGATGGCACAGGGTGGGTTTCAGTGACCACTCCTGGGAGACTAGGGCAGGGTGCCCTATGAGGAAACCTGCGATGTGGAAGCTCTGTTGCTACTGCATTGTAATGGCAGCTTCAGCAGCAGTGGGGAAACCACACAAAACCAACTGTGTTCGGAAAACTCCTGTAATAAAATTGAGTACAAACTTTTTGTCATGCTCTTGCGCTCCCTTCCCTCCTCCCTTCACACACTGAGTGCAACTGAAATCAACCTCCAGTTTGCCATGACAGTGAAATGCAGATGGTCTGCACATACTACAGTTTGTTTCCTTTCTTCAAACTGTGGTTCTGAAGAGGGATCAAATTGAAATTTAGAACCCCCATTGGGGTGGAGGAAACACACTTCAGGTTGTCAAGGCTACCTGCACTCTGACATCACAGCCAACTGGGTCTTAATTCAAGGCTTCCCAACCCCTCAGAAGCTTTCAGCCTTGCTCTGTGCAAAAGGAGAAAGGGAGGATACTGGTCACAAACAAACCGAGGTTGTCACAGTGCTTGAATGTGGCCATGGAGAAGGATATTGGGAAGAAAGAAAATTATGTCATGCAGCATGCTTGATTTTTATGGCTGAACTAATGATTTATATTTGAGGGGAAACAAAAAATTAGCAAACATTCTAAATAGCAAGGTTTCATCAGATTTTGCAAGGTGAATTTTCTTAGCCCACAGAAAATAACATTGTATTTGGAGGACAAATTGCCCTGAAGGACAGTCTTAGCGATTCTGAGGCCCTGGGTGGAAGTTTAGAATGGGGTTCCAGAACTGCTGTGCCCTGCTAGGGTCAAGCAAGGGGTGGCCCTCACCCAGTGTGAGGTGGGCAGGAACCAGCCTGCAACTAGAAGCTCAGCTGCCCAGGCCCCTGCTTCTTTTGCCCCTCCTCTGGAGGAACCATGAGCATACTATGGTACATTGGCTTTGATCAGTCATTGGCACCTGGACTTTCTGGACCAAAACTGGAAGGCATACAATAAGAAACACCACTCAGCATGTATGCAATTGACTGAAGCACAAGGCCAGACTCAAGGAGGCCTCACAAACATTCTTGCGCCTTGTGTAATCTATTCTTGATTGTTAAACTCCTTTCTTGGTTCTATATCAACCTGTATATTGCTTTTGTATGTTTTACTATTGTATCATGAGCCTCAATGCACAGACATTGCTTGACCATCGAAAAAGGCTGATTTGGGCCAAAATGCGTCAGGTCATAATAGTTCCCCTTTTGTATACATTGCATTTTTATGCTGTAATGAGGCTACAGGTGGGCTCATAAATGTTTTTAACCGTTTGAAAAATAAATACTTGTATTTTTGATAATATTTAGGTTATACATACGCTCGCAAGCCAAACAGGGTCGGGGTGGCACATTCACACGGGCCTTCAGAACATGGAGGTCTGACCATGGAACGGCCCTAGCCGTAATCTGGTCCACTGTAACCCCTGCCGCGAAGATCAAATCGAGCGCGTGCCCTGTTCTGTGCATTGGGAGAGTCCTAGCGCTGCCATGGACAACACCCGATCCATTGCCTGCGTGGAGGTCGCGTCATCGGCGTGGACACTGAAGTCACCCAAGACTAACAGCATAGGGTGCTCCAGTGCCCATCCTGATACGACCTCCAGCAGGGATGACAGGCTGCTAGCCGGTGCGTTGGGCGGACGGTACACCAGCCAGACAGCCAAACTCTCCCCGGCTTCCCATACAAAGCCGGCACACTCTATGCCCATGAGCCTCGGCAGCAGGAGCGCTCTGAAGGTGTAATCCTCCTGAATGAACAATGCCACTCCTCCCCTCCGCCCCTTAGTCCGGGATTGGTGATGGACTGAGAACCTGGGAGCAGTGTTCCCTCTAAGCTGAGTTAGTGTGAGCTAGCTCACAGTTTTTTAGCCTCCGGCTCACACATTTTTGCCTTAGCGCAGGAAGGATGGCTCCAGAGCAGAGCGGGTAGCTTGAAGCCTGCTACTCATAGTATAGTACACACATCGACAGATAGCTGACTGACTTCTTTTGGTATTATGAAAAGTAAGAGCACAGAGAAACATTGCAGGTGACATGTTGGAGAAATTGATGAAACCAAAACTGTAGGGATCCAAGAAGAAATTTGTTTTTATGATGGACTGTCACACATTTTCCCCCTCTATAGAGTAAGATAATCTCTAAGAATGTTCTTTCTTACCTAAGATGTTGAACTTGGCAAAGAGATTAAAAACCTGCCATTAAGAACCAACAGCATATTACTTATGTCTCTCAGAATTTAGCAAGGCCAGCCCAGAGCTGGCTAGCGGGTAGCTTGAAGCCTGCTACTCATAGTATAGTACACACATCGACAGATAGCTGACCGACTTCTTTTGGTATTATGAAAAGTAAGATCACAGAGAAACATTGCAAGTGACATGTTGGAGAAATTGATGAAACCAAAACTGTAGGAATCCAAGAAGAAATTTGTTTTTATGGTGGACTGCCACACATTTTTTCCCTCTATAGAGTAAGGTAATCTCTAAGAATGTTCTTGCTTACCTAAGATGTTGAACTTGGCAAAGAAAGACGGAGACTTAAAATTCAACAGAGGCAGAAGAACAGCGATCAAGTACAGTGGGACAGTTTTTGACCTGCTCCACCATACTTCAAATGCCTCAAATCCCGAATCTCTGGTAGAAAGAAACATCAGAGTTTTGTTTCCTGGTACTTCATGACCAGGGTCACCTGGACAAATTACTGTAAAACCAAAAAGAAAGCAGAAATTTAGTTCTAGGAACACAAAGGGAAATCAGATGAATACAATCACTACAGTGGAGAGAAATCAGATGAATACAATCACTACAGTGGAGAGGCTGATGCATAGGCGAAAGAAGAAGAGGAGTTTGGATTTAAACCCTGCCCTTCACTCAAAGTCTCAGAGCGGCTTACAAACTCCTTTCCCTTCGCCTCCCCACAACAGACTCCCTGTGAGGTGGGGGGGGGAGGGGGCTGAGAGAGCTCTGAGAGAACTGCTCTTTCAAGGACAGTTCTGACAGAACTATGGCTTGACCAAGGTCATCCAGCCGCTGCAAGTGGAGGAGTGGGGAACCAAACCTGGTTCTCCCAGATTACAGTCCGCGCACTTAACCACTACACCAAACTGGCTCCCTTGTCAATGAGACTCTGGACAGAATCATAGCTTTCACTTATCTCTTAAAGGCTCCAGAGCTAAGGAGCAGGTGCGAGCAAGCTCCTACACACCTCTTTTGTTCATTAAATTGGAAGCCTCCCCGAAAACCACACACACTGTTATTTCCCTTTTAAAAGCATTCAAAACTACTGCTGTCTCAGCCTGAGCCTTAGTCACTGACCTCTGTGGTACGATGTCACCCCTCCCTGCCTTTCTCTATTTAAATCTGGTACAAGCAGCTGTTTGCAGTAAACAGGCATGATTGATTTGCAGAGCATGGCCTAGCTGTGTCTTCCATGGAATGTGCCTTATGCCACTCTTTTCATCCCACGCTGGCCGAGTGCCCACCCAGTTACAATGCCCGGAGATACAAAGCTTCACACAGCGATTGCTTGTGCTTCTGAAAGGTCAATGGCTGTGACTCAGCCACCAGCATTAGTTTTGCCAGTCTGTTTGTTCTCCATTGTCTACATAATAGGAGTATTTTGAAAGACGGGTGATAATTCTTCTGAAAATGCACATGGGACTTTTCCCGGGATTGGGGGAAGCAGTTATACCTTTACGCAAAGCAGTCTGGTGCAAACTTGAATTGAGGACTATACAAATGACATGTAGTGACATCACCTGAAATCATTATAAGTTTCCAGAACCTGCAGATATCATACTCCCACATAAACTGTATCTTTATTCTGAAGTGTGAGACCCATTTAGTTGTACACACAGAATAAAAGCCTAAGAGGTGAAGGGAGGCATGAACAAAATTATGCACAGGTTGGAGAAAGTAGACAGGGAAAATCTTTTCTATTACTACTACTACTACTACTACTACTACTACGATTCCTATCCCGCCCATTTCAGCCTAGGATAAAATTTTGTGATACATAAAACTCAGTTCATCACATTAATAAATAATACAATAATATAAAACAGTATTAAAATCAACAATATTAAAGTGCTAGCATTCCTGATATTACCTAAGATTCTATTGGTCAGTTTTGGTTGTAGAAAAGAGGGAAAGGCCTGGACCAGGCAATAGTCACAAGGACCTATGGCTCAGGGCTTCCACCATGGCAGTCAGTTGTTAGTAATAGCACCACCAGTGGTTGCAGTTGTCATAGCGGTGATAGTGGTGGTGGTAATGGTGGTGGTGGTGGCGGCTCCAAAAGCCTGGCTGAGAGAGAAAAAGCTCCGTTTTGCAGGCCCTGCAGAACTGTAAAAGGTCCCGCAGGGCCCTGATCTCCTCTGGGAGCTCATTCCACCAGAGTAGAGCCTCCACCAAAAAGGCCCTGGCCCTAGCTGTTGCCAATCTGGCCTCCTTAATACTCGGGAGGACCAGTCGGTTCTGGGTCCCTGAACGCAGTACTCTCCGGGGTATATATGGGGAAAGGCAGTCCCTCAAGTATGTCAGACCCTGGCCATAAAGGGCTTTATAGGTAAGAACCAGCACCTTGGCGCGAATCTGGTATCTTATAGGCAGCCAGTGCAACGCCTTTAGCACAGGCTGGCCGCGGCGTTTTGCACCAGCTGTAGCTTCCAGATTTGCACCAAGGGCAGCCCTATGTAGAGGGCATTACAGTAATCCAATCTTGAGGTGACCATCGCATGGATCACTATTGCCAAGTTGCCACGTTCGAGGAAGGGAGCCAACTGACTTATCAGCCGAAGATGGTAAAAGGCTGACTTGGCAGTGGCTGCAACCTGGGCCTCCATTGTTAAGAAGGCATCCAGGAGCACCCCCAAACTCCTAACCTCTGGCGCTGGCGCCAATGGTGCCCCATCGAAGGTCAGGAGCAGGAACCCTACCCCCGGACCGCCGCGACTCAAGCACAGGAACTCCGTCTTTGTCAGATTCAATTTCATCCGGCTCAGCCTAAGCCAACCAGCCATGGGCTTATAGTGCCTGATCTAGGACTTCCGGTTTGGAGTATTTATACACCTGCTTTTATGACAAGCACTCAAAGCACACCTTCTCCCATTGTGTTAGAACTCACCCAATCAAGTTGATGGGGAATAGATTCCAGAGAGACAAAAAAAATATACTTCTTTACTCAATGAGTAATTAAAATTGTGGAATTCACTGCCTATGGATGCAGTGATGGCTGTTACCACAGAGAGCTTTAAAAGGGAGAAAGACAGATTTATGGAGAATCAATGGGTACTAGCCATTAGGACTTATAGGAACCTGAACTTCTGGGACAGTGAACCGCTAAATACTAGTCATAGGATGCAATATCTGGGGGAGGACTTGGCCTCTATGCCCTGCTTACTGGTCCTCCAGGTCAGGTTTCTGGTGATGTAAAAAAGGATGCATAGGAGGGGACCACTAGTGTGATCCAGTTGTGATCCAGTTGTGTTTCCCGCCACTTTTTGTTCCAACCTTTCCTTCTTTTTTTTTCATTCCAACCTAAACATTCACTAAGCACAAGCTCATTAGTGGAAAAAGCGTGCCCAATTTTTTAAAGTTTTGACCAGGAAGGTTTCTTGACAATTATATCAGAACATTCGGAGGATAAGAAATATAACTTTGTGCTTTCCTTACCTTTATCAGTCCCATTTGTACCGGGAATAATATCTGTAACATTAATATGATGGACATAATCTAAAAAAAGAAGAAGAAAGTAAATATCTTCGGGGTGCTCCATCCTGCAGTTGTCTTCCTCAAATGTAAACTTCTGATGCAAACACAATACAAGCCGACATACAACATGGTGACTACGTCCTCAGTTGCTAGACTGACTTCCCTAGGCCCAACAACCCCCCCCCCCGTATGCAAGTATCAGAGGCAATATTGCCAAACCTTGGGAAGTTATAGCAACATTATACTCAAAAGTGGTAGAGAGCACTAGTGTGGACTAGTAGCTGGTGGCCAGTGCAGAGTTAGCCAGTGAAGGTTCATGGTTGAGCACAGGGTTGCCAACTACAGGTTGGGAAATTCCTGGAGAAAGAGCACGATAGCCTAGGTCTAATGTCCACTGTAATTCTGGAGCTTGGCAACCCTAATGAGCAGGGAACTGAACCACAGTCTCCCCAGGCCTATCCCAGTGCCAACAGCTCTACCACACTGGCTCATCCACCTCACCAGGAAGTCCATGTCAGTGGTTCAGTGGGCCTTTCAAACACTTCTTTCTGATCCTGTCTCTGGCTATGCCTGTTTCAGATCCATTTGTTTGTTGCCACTACATTATCAGATGTATCTCTGCGTCTATTAAGAGGCAAAATCTTTATAGAAAGAGAATGAGTTCTGTGATAGCTCAAGACACTTAGAAAGAAAAACTCAATTGAAGAAAACAAATACTCCAGGGATTGTACAAAGGCAGCAGCCCTCTCTAACTTTCTTTCCTTCTTGCAATGAATTGCATTGCCATCTGCTGGATAAATGGCTTAAAACAAATGTTTGTCTCACTGCTACCACAAAGTAAGGCTACAGTCACACCAGCTGTTTGCCGCGATATAGTAGCGTTACCTTTGTGGATTTAAAGAGCACGATCAGATGACAACATCTGCCTTCCATGCCGCAGTCATCAGCACCCCTTGTAGCCCTACTTTGGAATTGGAGGAATCAGGCACCAGGGGAAGTCCAGTACTAATGGATGCCAGCGCTTCCACTCCGCTTTCCCAGATGCGTGAACTCTCCCACCGCAAAAGGAACCCAGAAGGGAAGTCTGAACCCGCAGATCCGTTTCCGCCACTGTTTTTTTTTTTTTTTGAGTTCTTGCCTATATGCGCATGGGTGCATACATGCATGTACCCGTCTGCATTTAAAACAAAACAACTGGACTGCATGCTCCATGGTTGAGGCGCTGCAGTAATATGAATGCCTGACCACCAGACAAGCATGTAGAGAAACTGCCCCAGGGTGTGCTGTCTGGTGGGTCTACTCTGGTGGGTCTATAATTAGGGGCAAGCGCAGATCACAGCAAGCCTCCAGTGTGACTGCAGCCTAACAGCACAATCCACTTCAGAGCTCTAATTACACCTAACTGGCAGCAGTATCTACCAAAAGCATTTGAGACTTACTTACAAGTAAGTGTGTTTAAGTTTAGGATTCTGATCATTTTAAAACCCATCCCAACTAAACCGGTCTAGGGAGCTTAGAAAACCATTCTAAAATGTCTGCAATGGTACAATAGGTTACCTGTTTAATCAAACTAACAATTAATTCTTTCCAGAATGATGGTTAAATAGAGGACAATAAAAAGAGAAACCAGTGTAATTTTTGCATTGGGTAAATCACTGGAAAATTTTTATATGAAGTTGTGCTTTATGGACTATTTTTACTGAGAATAAAAATAAGCAACTTGCGTTATGTTTTCACAATATTTAAATCACTTCCAAGACACTACCACATTCAAGCGTTCCCCTAGAATTCATGGCTTAGGTCAAGACTAGCATTTCTGCAAGTGCAAAGATATTCACGGAGGGTGCATGATTCCCCCCCCCCCCCGGCAGTAGCCCAGAGGGTGTTTTGAAGGGGAGGGTAGAAATCCTTGCACTCGCAAAAAAGCTAGTCTGTATCCAAGTCACTGTTCCTTAATATATGTTACTACTTTATTTAAAAGACTGTTAATTGAATAAACAGATGCACAGGCTATGACTAAATTGCCTGTTTTATAACAGGTCTTCTACATGGCAAGCTGTTTAGTTATTTGCTTCACCCAAGAATAGTCAGGAAAAGATCAGTTACAAACAAACTCCCATAGTGTACTCCTCTCTTGGTCATAACCCACTACCAATCTCTTAACTGTAGTTAAGAGATCACCTTTGCTATGTCTGTACAAAATCAACATATTTTAATACATGTCCCCCCCCGAATTAATTACAATGCTCTTGAGTAATGCTGATCTAATACATTCATTCCCATGCTTAGTCACTGCTTAAGCAGAGTTTCTGGGGCACAAAGGAACACAGGATATTAGTGGTTTGTGATGTCTGATGAAATCTGAACTGTTCAGGGTTTTATACCATGAGAAAAAGCTTTAAAAGATCCTTTGGCATCCTTTAAAAAGAACCCTGGCTTGCTGAAGGAGACAGTCTTGATGTCAGTATGAATTTTGCTACATTATAGTCAGACACTACTGGCTGTTGACCAGGAGTTCTTTCCCTACGGGAGAAAGTAGTCCGATGATGTCATAGAACACAGACTCTGTTTCTCAAACTGACACAGGGATAACTAAGAGTTATATGCCCTTTGATTATTTTGCCATAGAGTGGGGTCAAGATCTTCTCATTTCTTAAGATGTGTTTGCTTCCAAGTGTACTGAACAAATGTCACATTTTAAAAAATCCTTTGTTGGAGAATTTAATACCATCTTTGGAGTGCCAAACAGACAATGGTGTCCTCCCCCCCCCCCAGTGCTTCAGAATATGCAGTGATTTTATCTTCATTAATTCACACAGTTCAAGAAAAGTCTGTTGGCAAATTGTATTCAATTAAGTTAGCTGAGATTTTCACCACTTTGCCACACTTGCATCATATATATGCAAGCCTATAGAGCTTTTTTATATTTAGACGAGTGCTTAAGCACACAACAGACGCGGTTTAGACATTAGTAGCTTTTGATCATTGGACAGGAGGCTTATTTTCTGCTAAGACTAGGTTCTATTTTTTGCAAAATCCTCCTGCAATGAAACAAGCACCTCATGATGGTCTTGCAAAGGTACACAGTGGCAACAAGGATACATAAAAAGATGCTGCAAAGGTAACTGATAGGGCTTGTTAAGCAGGAAGGAATTTAAAAAACAAACAAACTGCTGGCTCCCTGATCAGTGTGTGAATTCCAAACATAAGCCCCAGATAGGGTTGCCAGGTGGGACCTGGTGGGGGGTGGGAGGGTAGGGTCGCCAGATCCAAGTTGGGAAACTCCAAGAGATTTGGGGAGGACAGGAACCTCAGTGGGGTACAACACCATAGAGTCCCCCTTCCAAATAATCCATTTTCTTTGGGAGAACTGATCTCTGTGGTCTGGAGATGAGCTGTAATTCCAGGGGATCCCCAGGACCCACCTGGAGGCTGGCATCCCTAGCCCCAGATTCACTCTGTTAACAGCAGCACTGTCCTCCAAAATAAGGAGCCTTCCTCTGACCCAGAATGTTCTTCCCACAGCAGATACGTCCCCTGTATCAGTGGAAGGATCTTTTCAATACAGGACTACATCACTATTAGTCGTATGGACCCACAGGATCCATTCCATAGTCCCCATGGTTCATCATGGAGCCAATGAAAGACTGGAATATTTTGGATTCTGATATGTCGTGTCACCAGATAAAGAACAGAGAGGACAAAGACATAATTAGCAGCAAAAAGCTATAAAAACCTAACAGTATTTTATGTTTCAGGATCACAGCCTTCTAAATATATGCACTCAAAATGCGTCATCAAAAAGCTTGTTGGTCATAAAGAATATATCGGTAGATTGTACGATTAGCTTTCATGAGTTGTATTACATGAGTATATGTAGATACACAGGTGATGTGATGTTGATTATAAATTCAATTTTTAAAAAAAATTGTTGGTCTGCAGTAGAGGAGGCTAGATTAAAGTCCAGTAGCAGCTTAGAGACCAACAAGATTTTCAGGGTAGAAGCTTTTGAGAGTCATTTTGTGGGACCTGTGACTCTTGAAAGATTATGCCTCCAAAATCTTGTTGGTCTATCAAAGTGCTACTGTATTTTATGTAACAGCACAGCCACGCTGCAGTGCAAATGGCGATGCTGGTGTAGACGGAAAATATGGGAAGCCAAAATGAACATGCAGCTGACTTACAAGGCCTGAGATGCTGTTTGTCCCTTATAATGAAGCAAGGTAACGTTCTTTTAGAACGTTACTTCAGCATACATATTAAAATGCAGAAATATTAGAATGCATGTTGAAAAAAAGAAGTGTTACAAGGCAAATCCAGGTACTTCAGCTGTTCTGGTTGCTGCTGGCACTTAGGAGTTTGCAAATTTTCCAGCCCTGCGACAGCTGGCACCTAAACACAGGATTCTCCCCACCTGCAAATAATGCTGGTGCTTAAGAGTTCAAAGCATTTTTCAAGCTCTGGAAACAGCTACTTACTCATTCAAACACATACATAACTAGAATCAAATGTAGTCATCAATTTTATTACAGACTTTTATATAGCATTTTGTCAAGTATGGAAGCCAAGGCTCCGTTATCAAGCAATTATTTTACAAAATTACACTTACTGTAAATAAACTTTCCTGTGTTGAAAAGGAAATTGGACATGAGCACCCAGTAAACCACCATGGCTCCAATAAGAGACACTAATGAAAATAAAAGACTGGACCACTGACCAAAGGATCCAAAATAATACTGGCAAACATCTGGGAATTCCCAGGCTGAAGCATCTGTTGAAGCTGAAACAATAATAGTTGAACGGCATCCATCAAGCATAAAGTTAATACCCAATTATATTAATCTCATCCTATGCTAATTTCAATAGGTAATATGTTTTCTCAATAGGCATAACTCAAGATAGCTATGCATGATTAACAATATTCTAATAATGCACAAGAGATAATTAAAAATATCTTCGTAAGGCAGTTGGCACAAATTAAAGCAGCAAACACTTCATAGATGTGCAAGCAATCAAAGTTGAAAACCCTGAGTGTATGGCAAACACCTTGAAACAAATAATTAAATTTAAGTCAGTTCAGTCCTTTCTTCTCTCGTGTGATTAGATCAGTTTAAATAGTTCATTAAATTGATGCCTGTCTACTTTGTACTAATGATTACTTTAAATGATCGACACCCAATGACAAAATAAAAAATACCCAATACACAATATAGAAGAGAAGAAGAAGAGAAGAGATTGGATTTATACCCCGCCCTTCACTACCCAAAGGTGTCTCAGAGCGGCTTACAAACTCCTTTCCCCTCCCCTCCCCACAACCGACACCCTGTGAGGTAGCTGGGGCTGAGAGAACTCTTGACAGAAACTGCTCTTTTTCAAGAACAGCTGTGCCAGAGTTATGGCTTGCCCAAGGTCATCCAGCCAGGTGCAAGTGGAGGAGTGGGGAATCAACTACCATCTGTAGTTAAAGGAAAGCTTGTAGATACTGAAAAATGTCTTCGCTTTTATCTTAAAATCTAGGAGAAACTAACACTGATAGAAATCCACAACCCTGGTGCCTTAACAGAAAAGGCCCAGCCATGAGTAACACTAAAGTGCACTTCACACATAGATGGCACACAGAGTGGAGAGTATAGCATATATTGTGGGTTCTGAAGAGGGGTTGCCCGGAACAGTTCCTGAGAACCACACAGCATAGTCAAATAATTATAGCCCATATACAAACTCAAAATTAAAATATACAATAAACGCTCCCAAATAACACCTTTCCTAAAAACGGCAGCCGCCTACACCCCATTAAAAGCCGTTAAATAAAATAGCCTTGCAGCATCTCATGAAGACTGCTACAGACACTGTTCCAATTAAAAAACTAAGATTTTAATTTCAGCAGTTAAAACTCGGGAAGTTGGGGCAGTAAAGATGAAGAACCTTAGATAACCATGGAATAGTTTTAGTTATGGTTAATTCACCATATAAAATTCAAATCAGCTTTCATAAAAACATGACAGCGAGAGGGAGAGAGATTATTTAAAAAATTGATACTGATAAGTTTGTCTCTATTTTGAAGAGTTAATTGTGATCAGGATACTAGTTTTCTACTGTCACAGACAAAAATGATTTATTTCACGTGGTTGTTTCTTTCCATCTTACGTCCTGTGGGGCTTCAAGAACCACGCAAGACAGAGAAGGCAATCTGTCCTTATGCAAAGAAGATGCAGAGATCCATTACTTAAACCCAAAGCATGAGCACATGAAGCTGCCTTATACTGAATCAGACCACTGGCTCCATCAAAGTCAGTATTGCCTACTCACACTGGCAGCAGGTGTCCAGAGACTACAACCTTTCACATCACCTACTGCCTGATTCTTTTAACTGGAGATGCTGGGAACTCAACCTGGGACCTTCTGCCTGCCAAACAGGTGCTCTACCACTGAGCCACAGCCCCTCACAGCAGGGTCACTGGCAGGTCTCTGGGTCCCTACTCTTAGTTCACATGGGAGTGACAGTGAAGCCCAACAGGTCTATGACCAGTATGCCTCTTGGACAGCGCACTTTTGAACATGCCCTATAATCCTTTACAATGCATGGGGATTCCTTGAAGAACCATCAACATGGATATAGTGCTGAAACGCATACTTACATATTGTTGTCCTTGATTTCAGAACTCTGTAGCAGCAGTAAAGGGTCAAGAGGCCCATAAATAAAATAATAACAATTCCAGCGGTAAATCCTGCCTGTTTTTTTAAAAAAGGAAGAACATTACTCAGCACATTAGCAAAACCAAACTACTTCTTCATTATGGTGCAATTATTTTTTAAATAAAATAAGCAAGTTACCTTACCTGTTTTATTCCCCACGGAATACTTAATATAGATGTACCCATCATTGTGTTCCAGATCATGAAACTGGTAAGACACAGGGAAATATCATTAAGAAAACTGCATGAATTGCTGCCACTGCTTTTTCTTTTTACATCAAGCATTGTGAACTTACAAACAGGGCCAGTTTGCAAAATAATTTACATCATAACCACTGTGCATGCAAAACTATTCACATACATCGTTACCATACTTGAGTTTTTGCCATAACCGTCAGCACAGCTGTCTATTTTAAAAGCAGTTCCTGAGGGACTGTACACATAAATTTCTTCAGGATAAGGAACCACATGATCGGGAGCCACCTAAACAAAAGAGAACCCACAAAGGATCAGCTATAAGTCTTTAAGTCTTCCAACATTGTGCTTGTTTTCTGGTCTTTCACTTGGAAGACCTTCATAACTCTGTGTGCGGGAGTCGGGACGTTTAGTCACAGAAGTGATGGCACAAAGTTCAGAGGCATCCTCTCCTTTAGTTCTACTATGTGTATTCAAAGGCCAGGTATCAATCACCTTTCAGGGCTTACTGCATCAGATTAAACCCTACTCTACTGTCGCCACTTCTCTCCACTCACCTCAGCAACCTTTCCTTCCATTTTCCATCACCTGTAAATTGATACAGATGGAGTAGCACTCATCACTCTATTCAGAGTTAGTCAGAAGACAGCTGCTGCTGAGTGAGTGAAGGAGAGTTTGCTTTATACCCTGCCCTTCACTACCTGAAGGAGTCTTGGAGCGGCTTACAATCACCTTCCCTTCCTCTCCCCACAACAGACATCCTGTGAGGTAGGTGAGGCTGAGTAAGAGAGCTCCCAAAGGTCACCTAGCTTGCTTCATGAGGAGGCATGGGGAATCAACCCCAGTTCTCCAGATTAGAGTCCTGCCACTCTTAACCACTACCAAACTGGCTCTCAACTATAAGACATCATAGGTTTTGAGCACTTTTTACCGGCAGGGGGTCTGAACCTTCATGCTGAGGAAGCTTTACATTAGCCCATATTTTTCTTCTTACCAAGGCTCTATCTGAAGGTGAAGAGAGCCTGCTATAGTAGTGAATCCGTTTATTCATTGCTGAAGCTTCATCAGAAACTCTCTGCGTGTCGTCATTCATACTAACAATATTTGTGGGTTCTACATGGAATGGCCTGCAAGAGAAGCAGAAATAGACTAATGCATGTTCATAGGCTAACAGATGCATCAATAATTGATCCATTTTAGGGGGGAAACAGTTGTCCGTCAATATTGCAAGTGATGAAACCCCTGCATATCTGAGTTTTTCACTTTTAGAAACAAACATGATGCCAGGCCTCATGACTGTAGGAACAATATATAGGAAAAGTTCACTTAGATGCTAGAAATTAGACTGTTCAAGACTTCTGATGGTGGCTGAGTCAACTGAAACTCATTCTTCCAGTTCCTCAGCAAAGTTTTCGAACCCATCCAAACATACAGCTTGGGTTCAGATATAACAGCAGAACACACTTTGCTGCTATATGAAAGAGCCTTTAAGCAGCTGCAAGCATATAGTGTTGCCACGTACATAAGCCCTGTTCCACTCCCTACACTCATGGAAAAATAACACAACTTCTGCTGTTGCATTCAAAGATCAAGCCTCTATAAAACCTTGCTCTCAATGAGGAAAGGGAATTATGCAAAAATGGGCTTGACATCATTTTATAGCTCCTTTAAGGACAGGCTTGAATCCAAACACACTCAATAATTTAAAAAAAAGGATTGCCACCTTTCCCCTGAGCAGAAGATCTGTACCTTTAACAGTTGCATGATAAAAAAATTAAGTAGCTGCAGTCTTATCTAGCATGGGCAGGCAATGATGGAAAAGTCTATGCAAGGTAGATTTTATTTTTTTAAAAACCCGAAACACATTGCTGCCAGCCCTCATGGCTGCAGGAAACTGTCAGCTAGAACAGCCTTCCGTTAATGGCACAGGAAAAAAGTATAACTCTAAGTCTCTGCACAAAACACACTACAGTTTCTCAGTAAAAAAGATATGTTCTTCATTACAACATTAGGTTTCAGAACTAACAGTCCTAGGTTAAGCCCCATTTCAAAACTAAGTCCCACTTCCTACTCACTAAAACCTAGACTGCCACATTTTTTTCTCACCTGCTGAATCTCTTGTCAACCTAGCTGTTACCATTGCTCTCTTATTACATGTTGCTTATTGTGAAGATAACCTGGTTCAGGGTGTTCTAATTCCCTTCACTTTGGGCACTGCATCTTCCACCATTATTGTGGGGTTGGTGGTGGCCTGCTACAAACAGAGACCCTTAGCTTCCACTTCAAATAGCATGGGGGGGGGAATGTCTCACCTGGGCCAGGATATCCCCATGCCTTTCAATTTTGGCTCCGGAACTTCCACAATCACCCTGAAGCTGGTGGCCAATTTTGAGTTTCCTAGCTTTATTCCCTGATAGCTCCCATAAATGGCCAGATGGTCAGAAAGGCTGATTTTTTATTACTGTACATTCATGGTAACAGCAAGCTTTGTTTTGTTATGATATTTGGTTTGGATCAGGGTCTTACGAAGGACCCCAATGGAATTTTTGTCTGAGGGCCCATGATGGCTCTTGGGAGCCCTGGCTGGGGCTGCCAAACTGTTCTGCAAAAATCTCCAAAACATCAATTTTAATCAACCTTTTAAAAACATGCATGCACACACATGCACACAGATTATCTAGCATAAATGATACAGCATGCTCCTATGCATGTTTACTCAGAAATGAGTTCCACTGAGTTCAATGTACATGCCTGCAACATTAGGCCGCATTCCTGTGTGCACTACCCTGTGAGTAAGCCCTACTGAACTCAGCAGGATTTACCTCTGAACAGACCTCCTTGGGATCGCTCCCCAAGTCTCACTTGCTCTGTACTGCTCGCTGTGCATAACCAGTAGAGCTGCTATAGTCCACCACAGAGGGGAAAACTGACCACACTGAAGCATATATACTTGAGTCCGTTCTTGATTAGCCAAATGCCCATTACCCACCCACCCAAAAAAACTTTACACAAAAGTGGTCTATAGTTAAACAAACCAAAAGGGATCAGATTTTAACTCACCTAGAGTAACTCTCATTCCAGAAGTGTCAGTAATCATCTTCTCCATAGGCCTATATCATTCTCCTTAGACCCCATTCTGTTATACAGCAAAATTTCCCTCAGGAATACACCACTTTAGGGTTAGGAAGCAATTTTCTCCAGGCCAGGGATCCTGGAGGGTTTTTTGTTTGTTTGTTTTGGGGGTTTTTTTGCCATCTTCTGAGCGTGGAGCAGGTGTCACTGGGGGTGTGGGCAGGAAGTAGTTGTGAATTTCCTGCATTGTGCAGGGGTTTGCACTAGATGACCCTGGTGGTCCCTTCCAACTGTATGATTCTATGATTGTGTACATTGCTCAAAGACTACAAGAACAAGAATCCCCAAATGTAATAACTAGGGGGGTAAACAAACATGTGGACAAGGGTGACCCAATAGATGTTGTATACCTAGACTTTCAGAAAGCTTTCGATAAAGTTCCGCATCAAAGAAACGCTTGGAGAAACGATGACTGAGGGGTGACATGATAAAAGTTTACAAAATTATGCATGGGATAGAGGAAGAAGGAAAAAAAATAATTCGATTTATACCCCGCCCTTCACTCGGAGTCTCTGAGCGGCTTACAGTCTCCTCCCCTTCCTCTCCCCACAACAGACACCCTGTGAGGTAGGTGGGGCTGAGAGAGCTCTGAGCGAACTATGACTGACCCAAGGTCACCCAGCTGGCTGCATGTGGAGGAGCAGGGAATCAAACCCAGTTCTCCGCCGCTCTTAACCACTATACCAAACTGGCTGGTGGGTACTTAATGACATTAATGAGCAGTAAGCTTAGAACAGATAAAATGAAGTACTTCACCCAAACAGTAACACGTGGAATTCTCCGCCGCAAGAAGTGGTAACATCTACAAGCACAGGCAGTTTCAAGAGGGGACTGGATAAACACATGGAGCAGAGGTCCATCAGTGGCTATTAGCCACAAGGTATAGATGGAACACTATGTCTGGGGCAGTGATGCTCTATATTCTTGGTGCTTGGGGAGCAACAGTGGGAAGGCTTCTGGAGTTCTGGCCCTGCTGGTGGACCTCCTGAAGGCACCTGGATTTTGGCCACTGTGTGACACAGTGTGTTGGACTGGGTGGGCCATTAGCCTGATCCAACATGGTTTCTATTATGTTCTTAGGCCATGAAGATCCTTGCAGCTTTTCAAAACCACACCACTACTTGCCAATAGTTCCTCATTATCCTTATCTTCCCCTTCCCATTAAAATATACAGAGCATTTTTAGCCTTTAAAGCCAGTCCCTGGGAATGGATAAGTCCAACTTTTCCTCATTAAAAAGATGCACATAAAGATGGGCTTTCCTACTTTGGAGCAGAAAAGAAGGGATGCTAGTGACTAGGTGGCCACACAACCAAACATTGATGAGATGGTTGCAAAGAACAATAAAATAAATCTAGATAAGGAGATAACTCAGAACACTTTTGCCTCACAAGCATGAGGACTAGTTGTTTTGCATTCAAGTAAGAATTAGAAACTGCACATGTTTTATTCCAGCACAGATGCTGGAAGGTGCTTTCCCCTTCTTTATTCCAAGGAGACATCCAGCAAACCTTTCAGGGGCCATGCCCCAGATGATAATTCCAGCACTGAATACAGGTTCATGGAGCAGGGCCAGAAAGCTCCTACATCTATTGCAGTTGCAATTAGTATGATAAGAGAAGCAGATTCTATTGGTCAGAAGAAGAAGAAGCAGGAGGAGGAGGAGGAGGAGATTGGATTTATACCCCACCCTTCACATGGAGTCTCAGAGCAGTTTACAAGCTCCTTGCCCTTCCCCTCCCCGCAACAGACACCCTGTGAGGTAGGTGGGGCTGAGAGAGCTCCTTCAAGAACTGCTCTTTCAAGAACAGCACTGAGAGAACCATGGCATGCCTAAGGTCATCCAGCAGCTGCAAGTGGAGGAGTTGGGAATCTCATCCGGTTCTCCCAGATTAGAGTCCGCGCTCCTAACCAATACATCAAACAGTAATAGAAGATGCGTTATTTATGGGCCAGTTTTGGAACGTAACACAATAACCGAATCAATACTTGTTCTGCCCCATGTAGGCAGTCCATATGGATTATAAAGGACTGAGGCACAGCAGAGCTGGCATCACTCAACCCAGTGTTTAACATAGGTCCTGCTGATACTCTGTTGAAGCAAACCTGCTACCCCATCCATTTCAATTCAGAGATCTTGTGAAACGGGAAGACTAAGTGAACCGTGCCAAAATAAACATCATTATGAATCAGGAATGCTGAACAAATCAGTACATCACCATTTCGCTTACAGTTTCCTAATAAAACTTTAGCTTCACGCTATTGTTCATGCACGTAGTTAAAATGTGTGTCTCTACCTTTTGCACTTAAAGTCTTCTGGGTTAAACTGAATATTAAGGACTCCAACATCATCTTCATCACCTCCAACAGGGACCAGGAGAGGTTTAATATCTTCCTCCATATCTGAAGGATGCTCTTCTTCTATTGCAGTAAAATTATTTTAATCTTAAACAAGGGAAACAAGAACTGTAGTTAATCTAATAAGCACGGTATTCCATGCAAGTTATATATTTGGTCATGAAATGAGTTATAACAGTTAAAAACATTAAAATCACCACCACTTCTTTTTTTTTTAACAAAATAAAAAAGATTTTCCAGTTTTACTATCAGGAATAGCTGCATTGTTTTGATTTTTACAAAATATATTACAATTGGCCTTTACCAATTTAGGGATATTACTCATCACTTTAAGATACTGGTCAGCAATTTTTAACAAGAGTCACATTTTTACTTGAACAGTTCTTGGTAGTTATTAGCACCTCCTTCTGCCTCAGTCCTGCACAAATCAAAGCACAAGAGCACACTCACAGTGATCACCCACATGAGAGGCTCTGACAAATTTCTCTCTTTTTGCGTTGTGTGGTCCAACCCTATATGCATGCTTACGCCTACTGAATTCTTTGGGTTGCCCTGCTTGCAGGTATGTTTGCTAACAGGCCGGGAGAAACATGTTCTGTACATTTAATAGAGGCCTAAGACCATGGAAACGTCTTCGGACAGCGCTGGCTCTTCGGCTTTGAAACGAATATGAGCACTGCAACCCTAGAGTCGGACTCGACTGGCAAGATATACAAATGGCAAGTTTTTTGTGGCATGGCGAAGAGTCGGACTCGACTGTGCGACTGAACAACAAAAGTCTCTATTAAAGAGACGGCATTTTGTTTTCCTTCAGGCAGATGGCAACCTTACTTCTGGGTACTTAGGAGAGAAGCCTTAGCTGTTTGCTCCCACTGGGGCTTTGTCTTGGGAAAACAGAGGAAGGTATGGATTAAGAAAAGCACTATGCTGTTGTGTAGCATAGTGGTTAGACTAGGGCCTGGAAGACCCAGGTTTGAATCCCTACTTTGCCATGGGTGACCTTGGACCAGTCAAAATCTCAGCCTAACTTACCTCTCAAGTGTAAAACGGAGAACACCGTAAGTCACTTTGGGTTCCCATTGTGGAGGAAAAGGGGGTAAAAATGAATAAACAAACGTATAAATAAATTACCTATATGCAAGGGAGAAGAGAGCACTACCAAAACCCCTGTTGCTGTTCCCACTGGTAGCCAGGTGGGAAGGTTTTACGAGTGCAGTCCTACTCAGGGCTATTCACTGGGGGTTGCCCCCAGGACAGAATGCACTGTAAGCACCATCTGACTATTCCTTAGCTTGGCAGGAGAAAATTGCCGAGTTATATATTATATGAACAATTTCTGGAATTGGGGGATATTCTAGAAGGCAGACGTGATAGCCCTAGTAAAGATGTGAAGCCCCCCACCCACCATGGAAAATTTCTGGGAAATCCCACTCTTTCTTATGAAAAACATTCCAGTTAAAATCCCTTTCTTTCTTATGAAAAACATTCCAGTTAAATATTTTCTCTTTTGGAACGAGTGGAATGCTTTTTTAGACAAACATTTTTTAAGACACCAGCTTGAGATGAACAGAAGGAAGTTTTTATGTATGTAAGTTCATCTACAGCATTAGATAATGATGATTCCTGTGTCTACTGTATACATATCCAGTATTTCCAAGGCTATATTGTTGAAATGTGACTGATTTTGTCCACAATTAATATACCATGTGTTTTATAATACATGATTGAAGAGTTCAATGTTTTCCATGTTATAAAGTTAATATGCAAAATATGCTGTTGCGACTTTTAACTAGACTGTTTCTGTCCAAACAACTTTCTTTGTTTACTACAAAATGTGTGTTTTCCATTTTCATTTTTTTTCTTCTGCCTCCCAGATGGCAAAAACTAAGATAGATGTGCTAAGGCAGTATAGGGCACAGCAGTTTACAGCTGTCTCAACTATATTTGCAATTTTGCTTGTAGGAAACTAAAGCATTTATAATTTTAAATATGCCAAATGATGCCATTGTACAGACTAAGTAATAAATGATACATTGAACGCTGTTCTGTTCAAGCAGTAAAATAATTTTAGGCTTGGTAACGCACCCCCCAAAACACACACACATGAAAATACCCACTTTTCCGTGGTTTCAGGATTTGCAGTAATTAGAGATGTCAAGTACCCAGGAGCTAGATTTAACCCCAGCTGCTCACCTTTTAAACACTCTTGTTTCTTCCTTAGCATATTATTGTTACAGCGCTTTAGTGTTCAAGGTAGGGTTGCCAGCCTCCAGGTGAGACCAGGAGATCTCCCAGAATGACCACTGATCTCCAGACAACAGAGATCAGCTCCCCTGGAGACTGCTTTGAAAGGTGGACTCTGGTGTTGTACCCCACTGCGGTCCAATAACCTTCCATCCCCAGGCTCCATTCCCAAATCTCCACAAATTTCCCAACCTGTAGTTGGAAACCCTAGTTCAAGAGGATGCTATAGAGGTTAGGTCAGCTAACTGGAAGTATTTAGATTCCCAGCAGAGGTCACTGAATTTAACAACTGCACTCTGAAGCAACAGGTACATTATATGCAGTTTCTTCAGCTGCTGTTTCTGTGTACCAGAAAAAGCTGCACCTATTAAATTCCTGCCTGTCAGAGTCCAGCTGTGAAACACCCAAAGTCTCAATCTGGAAAAGAAAAAGGTGACAACTCTAATTTCTTCTGTAAAAAGATAAAATCTGCATTTTATAGTTCAGCATGGATACGGATTAATTACATCCCTGGTTAGTATCATAAAGATTTGAAAAAAGTTAATTACCAGTTAGAGTGTTCTGCAAGCTGCTTCCAGAATGACTTTTTCCTTCTGCTCTGTTTAAAAAAACAAACCAGTCTGTATAAGAAAACAGTCTGTAAATCAGCTTCTAGCAATTAACGAAAATAAAACAGGCTTTTGTTCTTTCAAATCATAGATTCAGTATTAAATTTTTCACACAGGACAAATAAGTCACAGCAAGGGAAAGCAGACTAAGCAGTTTTATCAATCCATTGGAAAATGATAATTGCCAGGAGTGATGAAGTGTAAATATTTGATTTATAAGAGAAACCCAGGCCCCGGTCACACGGAGAACTTGCTGCGCGAAAGGCACAAATGCTGGACAGATTTTTGGGGCGCGATCACACGGCAACATCTGGCAAGCATAGTGCACCCATGGCCAAAACATGGCAGACCGCTGAAGAGGCGCAGTTAAAAAGTACCTGCAAAGATCTACTAGCAAATGGTTTGCCATGGGCTGCAGGCGGACTCGTTCGGTGTGATTGCGCCGGTGCGTGCCTACTCCCTCCGGCTGTCCTCTTTGCAGCGCGCGCCAAAGGACGAAACCCTGGTGCGCCACCGTTGCGTCTGATCACATAATGGTGGATCAGAATGCGACGGTGCGAATAGTCACGCCTCCCCCCCACGTTTTCCGGCATGTGTGGCCGGGGCCAAAATACAGTTTCCAGCTGCATAGCCACATGTTGGTTTACTAGAGCAAAAACATAAAGGAACCCTGTGATATCTTAAAGATTAACAGATTTATTACAGCACACGTTTTCAAGGGACAAAGCCTAAATAAGAGAGGAATGAAGCAACTTGTCAAGTCAGTAGATTCACCATACTGTTTTATGGAGAAGAAAAAACACAAAAACCAGCTGATTAATTTAGGATGGAAAACTCAGCCCCAGAAAGTTAAAAGTTAACCGCGAAGTAAGTGGCTGATTGACATTATCAGAGTGTTGTAAAGTTGCTGAACCAGGGTTGTAAAGTTGCTTAAAAGTTAACCCAGTAAGGATTTAGAATATAAGAAATTAGCTACTTGACTTCGTATTTATTTCAGCCCAAGCTGGGGTTGCCAGCTGCATAGAGAAAAAAAAGTTCTGTCCGTTTAATAGAGCTTATTGGGATATTATTTGCCTCCAAGCCATGAAAAGTAGCACCTGCCTGTTTTCTTCTGTTGCAGGGACAGGACATTTTTCTCCAGCCCTGTCAACAACCCTAGTTATATGGCGTTCTTTGGGTTGGCTTGGATGGCAAGGGAAGAGGGTGGAATTTAACTAATATTCTATCTCAACCGCCACATATATAGAAGTTTCCAGGGGATTATTATTAATAATAATAATAATAATAATAATAATAATAATAATAATAATAATAATATCTTTCTATTTATTAATCGCTCAATCCTGCAGAGCTGCTGGCTCTGAGCGATTTACAGTTACACATATTAACAAGGGACTAACAATGATTCATAGGGGGTAAGGGAGGACAACATATAAATCTTTAAGTCACACACGTTTGCAGCCGACGGGGATTTTTGTTCAGCTGTAGACTTAGACGTCCTCCGGACGGCATTCACTCGGCTTGACTTGATGACGTCAGTTTTTCCAGGACTGCTTCGAGTCGCAGCGCCGCACTGCCACCGCCTGGCCGGATTGGCCCATCGCAGGCTTCTTAATGCCGAAGAGATCTTTCCAGGCTTCCGAGCTGGACATTCCGTTTCGCCGGCTAACACCTCCCCCACCAGGGGGGGTTTGTGTACCCACCCTCTCTAAGGAGCTTTCGAACCGCTGGGTGGACGGCGAGCTGGGGACAAGGCTGGTAGCTCACACCAGCACGGGCTAGAACTGACAGCAGTTCTGTTCAGTTCAGTTCAGATGTTACTGTGGTAGAAGAGCAAGAGTTAGGGAGATTTGACTCTCAAAAGCTTATCCTGGAAATCTGGATGGTCTTTAAGGTACTACTGAATCTCACATAAACAGAAGAACCTAGTTGCCTGGGTCATACTTCAGAGTGACCAAGATACAGCCAAGCCCATGCAGCAGGTAGGGACTGAAGGTCATTCATGTCTTTTGTCCCCTCTGGAAAACCACTAACAACATCTATATCTACCCTGTGTTGGGAGCCACTCCTTCAGAAAGCTGCCTGAGAGAAGGAAGATAGATTCAGGTGGATAGCTGTGTTGATCTGAAGCAACAGAACACAATTTGGGTTCAATGGCACCTTTAAGACAAACAAAATTTTATTCAGTGCATAAGCTTTCGTGTGCACACACACTTCTTCAGACTGGTAACTTTCATTCCAATGTATCTGAAGAAGTGTGCACACACACAAAAACCTATACCTTGAATAAAACTTAGTTGGTCTTAAAGGCACCACTGGACTCTAATTTTGTTGGTCGGGGAACCAAAATCTCCTGGACATTCCAGGCCCCTGTGGGGCCTTGTGCAGTTCTGCAGGGCCTGCAAAACGGAGCTCTTCCGTCAGGCTTTTGACTAGGAGCCGCCGCCACCACTATTCCATCACCGCTTCCTCCATCACCGCACTTTTACCATCGTTTGAGCGGGTATCATTGGGGGTGCGAGACGTTCCTGGTGGATGACAGTGCTGCTGGGACGTATACTGTTGTTCTGTTATAAATAACTCCAGAACCCCATCTTGGAATTCACAATCTAAGTGACTTTTTGGAGCACCAATATTTTAGTGAATGTATTATACTGTATTTTATATTGTTCCTTATATTGTTTTATTGTTTTAACCTTGGCATTTATTCCTCTTTGTGAGCCACCCTGAGCCTTTGGGGAGGGCGGGATATAAATCAAAAAAATAAAAATAGATAAAATAGATAAAGAAGGAAGGACAGCCTTTTTCTAGCATTAGCCAGAGTCTTCTTGTCTTACCTGTGTAATCTGACATGGTAATTGAATCACTGATCAGGTGGGAAAACTTATGAAAAAACACAACCTACAAACAGTATTCAGACCCACCAGAAAAATACAACAGATGCTATGATGGGCAAAAGACAGAAGAGACCCCCTCACTTCTGCAGGAGTATACCACATACCATGCAGTTGTAGACAGGTTTACATCGGGACCACACAGTGTAGCATTCAGACAAGAATAAAAGAATGTGAAAGACACTGCAGACTTCGCCAACCTGAAAAATCAGCAGTGGCTGAACATAGCCTAACTCAAACAGGACACAGTATTTTGTTCCAAGACACTGAAAGTCTGGACAACACATCCAATTACCATGTCAGATTACACAAGGAAGCCATTGAAATTCATAAACATAAACACAATTTCAACAGGAAAGAAGAGAGTTTAAAAATAAATAGGGCATGGTTTCCTGTCCTGAAAAACACAAAGGGTTCTACATCTGACAATAGCAGTACAGATAAGATTAGAATTTCAACAGCCAATCCACATGCAAAAGAACCTCCTCAGAAAACAGGAAACCTCCTCAGGAAAGAATCCATATACAAAAGAACCTCCTCAGGAAAGCTGCTCCATTAGCATGTTCACAGCCTGAGGAACTCCTACAAGATAATGACTCAGCCCTACCCCACCTTCTTGAGTAGATATAAATTACCTGCCTGCCACTTTTCTTCTCACCTTGACACAGAGAGTACTCCATCTTTCTGTGTTATACCTCTGTGGAGTCACAGCTACTGGTGAAACGTCAGGTCCTACAATGCCAAGACCATGGCCATACAACCTGGAAAATCTACAACAGCTTTAGGATTGCTGTTTGTCTAGGACCTGGGTGACCCAAGTTTAAATCTCCACTCACTATGAAACTCATTGTATGACCTGAGGCCAGTCACAGTCTCCTGGCCTAACCTACCCCACAGGTCTGGTGTTGTGCGAATGAAATGGAGAAGAGGACTGATACGTTTACATCAGCCACAATTCCTTAGAGCAATGTAAACAGAGCATTAGTCTAAAGAGACCCAGTGATCCCCGCAATATACTTCACCACTCTCTGTCCCTTCTCTCCTTGCATTATCATGGTGCGACTTCACTAGTAAAATAATACAGTTATGTTTTTATTGCTTTTACTATGTTATTGATATGATTTTTATGACTTTAAAAAAATGTTATAACCTGTCTTAGGGTCTGGCTCTACTGGAAGAAATGCTGGCCTAGAAATATTTTAAACAAAAAAACAGTTCCTGTTTTGTCTTACTCACAAGCTACAGTTGCATAATGGATTATACTTCGAAATAAGTCTTACTCTACTGATTTCACTGGAACTTCTGAATGAATGAGCTTAGGGCTGCAACTTTACTTCCGGAGCTGCAGCAGACTGCTTAGACCAGCAATTCTTAACCTTTAATCTACTACCAGCCACCAAGTACCTATATACTAATAGTGACGTATGGCCCCCATCTGCAGATATCTAAATCTGTGGATCGGGGCCACAGTGACACTAAACAGATCCCCAAGTTTGTAGAAAAATCTGAAATTAAAAAAATGTTAAGGTTTTTTTAAAATCCCCTCAAAATAGAATTGCATTGTCTGTGCATGCGCAGAACAATGCAGTTAAGGAGCCACTTCAGCTCCACATCGGCGCTGGTAACCACTGTGGCCCTGAGGATGCCAGCAGCCACTTGTTTTCATCACAAGTGCTTACAGAGCAATCCTAAACAAAGTTACACCCTTCTAAGAGCCAAACTACACATAATGTTTTTTAATGATTCAGGCCTTTGTTCCCTGAATCACAATGGCCCCTGATAGCATAATTTGTCCCATTTTGGAGTTGCATGTCTAATTGAGGCAAATTATTCAAGGTTTAGGATGTTAAATAACATTTGAAGAAATCCAGATGTTTTTAATCCTGAGTTAGAGTGATTCAATCCTGATCCAGAGCAATTCATGACAAAGAAACTTTCCCCCCAGTATCTATCTCAACTTCTTAAAAACTAAGTAAGTTACTTATATCTGCACATCCACAAACTATTGTCTAAAAATCACCATCCTATGGCACACCTATTCAGGAAAGAGCCAGTTTGGTGTAGTGGTTAAGAGTGGCGGATTCTAACTGGAGAACTGGGTTTGATTCTCCACTCCTCCACATGCAGCCAGCTGGGTGACCTTGGGTCACTCACAGTTCTCTCAGAGCTGTTCTTTCAAGCGCAGTTCTCTCAGAGCTCTCTCAGCCCCACCTACCTCACAAGGTGTCTGTTGTAGGGAGAGGAAGGGATTGCAAGCCACTCTGAGACTCCAAGTGAAGGGCGGGGTATAAATCCAATTCTTCTTCTCCTCTGGGCTTCAATGGGACTTATCCCCCACTCTGTTGTAGAATAGAAGCCAAATAACAACTGTGATAAACAAGTCATGGTTCCTTCCATTTCTGAAGGACACAGGTCATGCACTAAAGCAAAATCATGCACTAAAGCAAGATCTTGCCACAGTATCGCGATAGATCGGTACCGCTGAATCGGGCTTTTGGGTAACTTCTATAGGTCACCATCTTGATTCGATCTGAATGATGAACATCACTGAGCACTTTATTATTGTTAATTATGGTTGTTTTTATTCTGTTTTTAATGTTTTATATTGGCACATGGTTGCCCTTGTTTGTGAGCTGCCCTGAGCCCGTTCGTGGGGAGGTCAGGATAGAAATGCAATAATAAATAAATAAAATAAATAAATAAAATATTTCAAGCTCTTTGAATACAAATATTCCAAATGCATCTTGAGTGAAAGGCAATGTTTTCTTCCTATTAAGTATGCAAAAGTTATGTAGATCCTAAAAAAGCTAAAAAAAACCATTCAGCTTAACCTCCTATGTATTTAGTTAGCAAAGTCCCAGCTCACTGGTATTTTACTTCACAGAACTACACCCTTAGGATACTCTTCCTGCTTCTGGGTACAGCTGCTTTCTCATATCCACAAAAACATCATAAAAAGCTTACTTTCCTGCCTCCACTGCAGCCACAGTGTCATCCAAGCAAACTAAGTTCTGAGCAATAAGAGGCTTGATGCACTGAGACCAAATAGCAGATGTTTTAGCAGCTTGCTGTAACCAGTTTGCAAAGCATTTTGTCTACACAACCAATAATTGGTTTTATCTGCTCAGATTTCAATTCCACATTAACTACAGAAGTTTTTAATGTTCCTGAGATGTCAGCTAGGGTTTTGTGAATACTGCTGTAAAAGAACAGCAGGGTCACAGAACCATGAAATGCTCTAAGTATGAGATGAAAAGTGATTACGTAAAATTCAAATGTAATGAAAAGAAGTACAGAGACGATTCATAATAAAAATTACTGATAATGTGATTTCCCAAGTTTTCTTTGGCAGCATTTGGACTGAACTACTGCAACCTACAGTCTTTGAAAACAGTTTGGAAACTTCAGGCAGTTTGAAATTCTCCTACCAGCACACCGATATTTGCTGCAATTAACAAGCCAAACCAATATTCTGCCAGATGCAGGTGGTGTAGCCATGTTGTTCTGAAGCAACCAAAAAAAGGTGGAGTCCAGTGGCAACTTTAAGACCAACAAATTTGTTTGAATATTCTGCCAATTAACCTCTTAGTTGTGGTTTTAATCATTAAAGCTCTTAACAGCTTGGGTTCAAAACATCCAATGGACTGCTTACACTCATATGTTTCTGTACATATTCTAAGATCATTGGAGGGACTTTCCCAGTGCAAACCCAGATGGTCACAAGTGTATTTAATAAGAATCTTGGTGAAGCCTCCCTCATCTTGATCTACCTGCCTCACTATGAGCCTTCTGTGGTGTGCAGAACACACAATCCATTCCAGAAGCCCTTAGAACAAGAATTTTATCCCTGTTTTTCAGGCTTGTTTAACTGTTAATTTTAAAAGTTATTTTATGGATGTTAACACTTTCATGAGCAACTTCGGGCATACACTTTTGGATGGAATTTTTTTAATTACCTGTGTGCTGAAAGGATATCCATTTGTTTCCGGGCATGATTCAAAATGCTGATTTTTATTTTTAAATGCCTGGAGGCCAAGATCCTTGTCCAACCCACCAGCTGAGATCCTCTTCTGAAGCCCTGTTCTCTGTGGCCCTGCCTTCAGAATTAAGGCAGCTGGTGATCACAGCTTTTTCAGCGGTGACACCTCACCTCTGTAACACCCTCCCCTGTGAGGTTCGCCTCGTGCTTACCTTTCTTTTAGGTGCCAGGCTAAAGCATTCCTTTTTACCCAAGCTTTTAACTAAGGGATTGGGTAAAAAAATTGCAGCATATTTCTGGCCAGAGGAACATTTTACCTACATCATTTTGGGCAGTTCAGTGTGTATTGTGTGCTGCTATTATGCCTTGGCTTGTTTTACCAGTATCAGCTTATTTATTGATTTGTTTTGATAGCATCAGCTCGTTTTAGTGGCTTGTTTAATGGCTTAAGTCGTTGTGTTTTATTGCTTTTTGTTTTAGTTTCAAGCTGCCACAAGCAGGTTTCTGGAGAAACACAAGCAGGTTTCTGGAGAAGCAGCATATACATTTTAAAAAGAAACAATAAATAATTTATTTATACTCTGATTTCTTCTCCAACAGGGGCCCAAAGCAACTAAAAGATTCATTCTTCTCTCTCCCATTTTATTCTCTCAAAAACAACCCTGTGAGATTAGAGTGAGAGTGTATGACTGGCCATATGTCACTCAGTGACCTTCCATGGTAGAGGTGGTATTCGAACCTGGGCCTCCAGACCTAGTCCAACACATTAACCACTAAACTACATAGAAGTGCATTAAGCAAATACATTTTTGGGAAACATAAGTTTTTAAATTTTAAATTTCTTATTAACTACAAATAAGAAAGTCTTGTTAATAATAGCCTAATTCCCAAAAGAAACCAAGCACTTTTAAAACCCCATTTATTTCAATGAGACAGTTATTTTCTTCTGCTAAAATTAACTGGGCTCAAAGCAGCTTTACTTTTAGCTAGAGCACCACTGTGTTCAGTTGTCTTTTAAGTTCTCTGTTTTTAAAATTGCACGTTTCACTGTGAAAGGCATGACATGATCACCAGTACTTAGATCATTCATTCCACTGAAAATTAAATGATTGAGACAAGTTTCCTACCAATTTGTAATTTAATGCTTTTCGCTTTAAAAATCAAACTAAATTTCAGTGGTGTCCTAAAACAGTCGCACCCTTCTAAATCTACTGGAGTCTACCCAGTTAGAAGGGTGTACGTGCTTAAAGATGGCACTGCTCCTGACTTATCACTGCTGCTAAATCTCAACTCCTACACCGATTAAAAAAAAAAAGAAGAACGAAGAAACACAGTTAAAACCATTTACCACTTAATGCGGCTCCTTCTAACTCAGACACTTGATGGTAATCGCACGAGTTCACCGGGTCCTACTCGCGCAATGCACATATATGTGCACAGAATTACAGCCTAAGGTACAAATACCCACTGAATGATGTGCAAACCAAATGAAACCAAGGGCAAATTCTCTACCTGGAATCCCTTCCGCTGATTCTCGTGAACACACATTCGCAGCTCCCTCGGCTGAATATTTCCCAACCGCAGCCGATAAACAGGAAGAATTGTTGCCGCTCTAAGCATAGAGACGGGACTGAACTCACGCATCAGCACTTCCGGTCTGCCATTGAAGTGGTATTCCACTCCAGCTTTCAATGCAAAATAACTAGGACTATCACCATAGAGAGAGCAGGACGAGAGAATCCTAGCATCTCACGCCACCCATGACTTCCGGCTCGATTTTTACACATTTTGCAGGGCGCGAGTGCCGATTTGGAATAGTCCCAACGTGTGTTTTGCTTTATGCGATTTATGACTGTAGTGGCTTCGCTCTCGACATAGTGTTGTACGCACAGTTTATGAAACACTGTTAATGCATTTTGCACTCTGCCTCTGACTAACAGAATGAGCTTTGGGGGTATACTTAACCTTTCTGTGATACATATGTTAAATGTTATTTATGATTTTAACTACATGGACAGAAATCAATCATGAATGTATTCAGGTATTAGACTTTGGTTCACTTATGCTATTGCTGGAAATGCATTCTGCGAAGCTTAAACAAAATGCGCCCCTGACTGACTGGCTACTTCTACGCATGTGCCAGTTAGCCTGGCTACATAGAGGTCAATGAACATCTTATAACCATATCAGCTAATATAGATACTTTTGGAATTCTATGACCTAGGCTAGAGAGGAGTTTAATGTTTGGCTAGGAAGAAGAAACTTTGCCTGGGAAGACCCAACCCACAGGTCTCAACCCAATGGGAAATAGATGATTTTGCTTTATGCGATTTATGACTGTAGTGGCTTCGCTCTCGACATAGTGTTGTACGCACAGTTTATGAAACACTGTTAATGCATTTTGCACTCTGCCTCTGACTAACAGAATGAGCTTTGGGGGTATACTTAACCTTTCTGTGATACATATGTTAAATGTTATTTATGATTTTAACTACATGGACAGAAATCAATCATGAATGTATTCAGGTATTAGACTTTGGTTCACTTATGCTATTGCTGGAAATGCATTCTGCGAAGCTTAAACAAAATGCGCCCCTGACTGACTGGCTACTTCTACGCATGTGCCAGTTAGCCTGGCTACATAGAGGTCAATGAACATCTTATAACCATATCAGCTAATATAGATACTTTTGGAATTCTATGACCTAGGCTAGAGAGGAGTTTAATGTTTGGCTAGGAAGAAGAAACTTTGCCTGGGAAGACCCAACCCACAGGTCTCAACCCAATGGGAAATAGATGATGCAGTTTGATGAAGTTTGCTGTAACCAATGACTCATTTCTCTGATGTAATGTGAAATATAAAATACTATGTCTCCCATTGTAACCTCAGAGACTCTGGTTGGAATCTGAGGGGGCCAACCCCTGTTTATTTGGCTTCTCCCTGTTAATCGATTAACAATAAAGACCTCTGTTACAGTTTCTTCCTTCACATGACTGAGTGTGTTTCTCAAATTGGAACCAGGGAAATACAGAGGATTTGTACTACTACAATAGTCAGAACAGGAAGACTGTAGCATTTTGAACTGGGATAATAGGTAAACAAAGGGAAAAGTCAGATCTATACGGATCCTCATGAATTCATATAGTTTTTATGTTGAAAAAAAAAGAAAACCACCATCATACTGAAGAGCCCCAAACAAAGTTAGAAGTTTTGGGTTCTGTTTTGGTTTTTGGTAAAATACAATTTAATTTTTTAAAAAATCCTAATATTGTAATAGAACATATGTATATACATATGTAAGGAATACGGAACTGAAAGGGAACAAATACTGTAAGATGAAAAATGTTTATTTGTTTATTTCATTTCATTTGTACTCTGCCTTTCTCTGTGAGAGTCAAGGTAGACTCCAGATTTTTTTTAAAACGCTGCAATGAAACAGTGCAATGCATACAATAAACAATACATTAAACCTGCCCAGGATTAAATACAGTATGTTAATGCTCGATAGATAATATAGCTAAAATGTTTTAGGTATCTTAGATCGATGGATGCTATTGATATCCATTTTTTTGTATGTCTTTCAAGCAGGACTGGATTTATGCTAAAGCTAAGTAAACTACAGTTTTAAGAGTCCATATTATGAGGGAGCTCAAAATTAAATTACTGGTTTGGGGAATCTTGGCATAGCATATCATAATGGGGCTCTGCCGTTCAGGCCTGTGTTGTAAGAGTTCTCTCCCCCGCCCACTTCTGCTGCTTGTAGTTTTGAGTAGGTTTGGATCTGACCTCTAGTTTAGAAAAGTGTTATGGCATCTGAGTGTGATTTGAGTGTGTGTTTTTAGTGCTTTCAAGTTCAAGCAGATTTTTACTGACCAACCCCTCCACACCAGCCTGCCCTTTCCCAAGTGTCAGAATAAACGGTACAAGGTCAGTTCATTACCAGAGATAGACCTACCAATCGGGTACTCTTTTCTCTCCCAGAAGCAGAGCTAAACCACACCACCAAGCTGAGTTACCCTTCAAACTGCCTGCTCTATTGCTGAGCCAGACACGAACTCTCCTCCTTCCAAGCTTCCCTCCAACTTCCTACCCCCATTCTCAAAGGTGATTGGATGCTGGAGCCACACTCCCATAGTGTCAGTCGAGTGGCTGTTTTTCTCTTCAGGGGCGGGACAGACTCCGGTCTGTCATATAAAAGTTTCTTTTGCTTTAAAGCCAGTTGAATCCGACTCTAGGGGGTCAGTGCTCATCTCCGTTTCCAAGCTGAAGAGCCAGCGCTGTCTGAAGACTTTTCCGTGGTCATGTGGCCAGCATGACTAAAAGCTGAAATGCATGGAATGCTGTTACCTTCCCACTGAAGCTGTACCTGTTTATCTACCTGCAATTTATTGCTTTCAAACTGCTAGGTTGGCAGGAGCTGGGGTCAGAGATGGGCGCTCACTCCGTCAAGTGGCACTAGGGTCTCAAACTGCCAAGCTACCAACCTTCCGGTCTTAATGCAGCCCTGCCATTCAGGCTTGTGTTACAATCTTTCTTTCACCCCACACACTTCTGCTGTTTGTAGCTTTGAATCTGACCTCTAGTTTAGAAAGTGTATGCCATGTGTTAAGTCTTTAAAGTGCCTCAAGCCTCCTTTTACTTTGCTTGCAATGTCAATATATCCTATGCTAATTATATCTTGGTAAAAAGTACTGTCAAAATTGCATTGGAAACCTGTATCAGTTAGGTTGTATTTCATCAATGAAGGATTAATAAATTACATTTATTCAAACTTTTATTACAGAGTGGAAGTGTCTTTCCAATCTCAGCTCGTATCTTTTATGTGTAAAAATTATAATACAGAGTATTTATAATCCTCAGTGTAGGGATAATAGTGATACCATTACCAGCAGGGGCATTAACACTGGAGGGAGCAGGAGGTTGGCAACTATAGGAATTCATAAGAAGTCAGTGACACCCCCCCCCCAATATGGTGGCTGTGGGTGTTATAATTTCTATTGATGTGTTTTCTAGTGGCACCAGACTAGGGTTGCCAGCCTCCAGGAGGGGCCTGGAGATCTCCCGCTTTTACGACTGATCTCCAGCTGACAGAGATCAGCTCCCCTGGAGAAAATGGCTGCTCTGAAGGATGGACTCTATGGCATTGTACCATGCTGAGGCCCCCTCCCCTCCCCAAACCCCACCCTCTCCTGGATCCACCCCCAAAGTCTCCAAGTATTTTCTAACCCAGAAGTGGCAACCCTACACCAGACTGGTGCCTACTTGCTGTTTCTCCAAAGTAAAAAGCAACTTCTCACTTTCCCCTGCCTTAGTGGAGCACAGAATGCTTTGGAAGACATCACTTTTGGGCCTGTAGGAAGCATCCATTCAGAAACAGCTGCTCTTAATGTGGCTTGGAGTCTCCATGGCAGCCATTTCATGATTGATTCTGCTTCCCATGGCAGCCATTTTATGGTGGCTCCCACTTGTTTTTTTTCAAACAGGGTTGGGAAGCCCAGGATTAGAAAAAGTCACGAGCCCTGTAGGTATGGTTACCAATAGGCCTTGAGAAAAATGTTCTGTCCCTTTAATAGAGACTGAATGTGCAGAAAAAGGCAGCTGAAGCTAATATTATCTGGTCAATAACATGCCATTAAGCTGCTGTTCCTCCAGGAAATTGGCAACCCTATGTAGAACTGGTGTGCCTGTGTTACAACTTCATGAAATTATCATTAGCAATAATTCCATAGGAGTAGCCATATTAGTCTACTGCCACAAAATAAAACAAAAGTTCACTGGCACTTTCAAGATTAACAAAATTTGTTCAAGTATAAGAAAACCCATTGTAGTCACAACAGAATACAACCAGATACTAAATTTTGCAGGATTAGTTTCTTTCACTAGCTACAAAAATAATTTGTTCAGATTGTAGGCTAGGCCTTAATTGTTCTCTTTACCTAGTTTTATGCCATAGAAAGAACCCCCAAATCAGAGAGGGTACAAAAACATAGAATTATAGAATCACAGAGTTGAAAGGGGCCATACAGGCTATCTAGTCCAACCCCCTGGCTCAATGCAGGATCAGCCTAGCATCCCTACAGAAGCATGGAATCATGATGCATCATGATCACGTGCATTTTTTCTCACAAGCAAAACCCATGGCATTTAAAGGTAATTAAGATCTGTCTTTCTGATGTGATTCCTGTATCTTTAACAGGTAAATAACTGGAAACATTGAACAGGTGAACTATCTACTACTGAATATCTGGTGGTATGTAGTTATTAAAGGTGCAAGAGCCTGGTCCCCCCAACTTTAAAAGATGAAAAAACTTACAGTGTTATATCTTATATAGCTATTATTTTTAAAGCACATTGTAAACCTTTTAGGTTAAACTACTAACTGCAGGCTGTGGAAGGTCGGTAGTTCAGCAGTTCGAGACCCGAGTTGCCGCATGACTGAGTGAGCTCCTGTCTCTAGTCCCAGCTCCTGCCAACCTAGCAGTTCGAAAGCAAGAAATTGCAAGTAGATAAATAGGTACCACTTCAGTGGGAAGGTAACAGCGTTCTGTGCGCCTTGGTGTTTAGTCATGCCAGCCACATGACCACAGAAACGCCTTCGGACAGCGCTGGCTCTTCGGCTTTGAAACGGAGATGAGCACTGCAACCCTAAAGTCGGATTTGACTGGCTTTCGAGCAAGGGAACCTTTACCTTTACTAGCTACCATATTTTCTTCTTAGATGACTATTAAATAACAGTTGTTTATAGAAAACAAAGGAGCACTCCAGATTTTTATTTTAGCTGTAATCTGGGAACAAAACAGCATTTTGTCACTGTACAGGATAAAAAAAAGACAGAAATTTATGTTCTTTGATAGCTTTCCAGGCAGAGGTGCTTTTTAATTTTGTTTTTTTTTTGGGGGGGAGAGGGAGCTTTTAAAGAAACAAACTGGACTGTCTGTGCAGATCCAGTGTTGGGTGCAGCCCTTCATATTAAAGGGAGTGGGATCTGAGACTGCTAGTGAGTTATGGCAACTCTGTGATATGTCATCATTACCACTTAATGAGCCTCATGGTGATTTGAGCTGAGTCCTATACAGAGATAACAACACTACTATATTACAGGTCTGCTGTTAGCGGTCCTTTGTCCACATCAGCCTTCCACCAGCAGTATGGGGTAGTATATATAGAGATTACAGGTGAGAAGGACCTGAGGTTCAACAGAAGTCGTGTTATCTCGGGGGAGCAGGCTCTGAGATGGAAAGTTATATGATATTTCTGCAATTTGTGTGGTTGCCCTATTATAGGTGGCCAAACCAAGGCTCGGTGAGAGCGACTTACAACAACCCTGTAAAGTAGTGCATTGCTGTTGAAACTGAGTTCAAATCCCTACTTTTCCATGGAGCTTGCTGGGTTACCGGACCACAGCGTTCACTCAACCTTACAGGGTGGCCATGATGAGAATAAAATGTGGAATAACCTAACAATGAGATAGTGGAGGTTATAGCTGGGAAGATAAACAATCAGGGATGCCAGCCTCCAGGTGGGACCTGGGGATCCTCTGGAATATACAGCTCATCTCTAGACTAGAGATCAATTCCCCTGAAGAAAATGGATGTTTCGGTGGGTGAACTCTCTGTCACTGTAGCCACTGGGGTTCCTGTCCCCCCCAGGCTCCAGGAGTTTTCCAACCTACATATAGCAACCCTCCCCGCTGGTGGCGGGGGGGGGGGACGTGGTAACCCTACGAAGCAACCTCTTCATACCAGATACCAGATATGGGCTATATTCCCACATTCATATAATCTGAAATAATTAACTCCACCTGAGCAGATGCTAGTTTAAGCGGTTTGCTCCTGGCCTTCACAAGAGTTTACCGGTAGATAGACGGAGATTTACAGAGAGTGGATTACAATCTAGGGTTGCCAGGTTTGTGTTGGGAAATATATGGAGATTTTGGGGGTAGAGCCTGGGGAAAGCAGGGTGAGGGGAGAGACTTCAAGGGATTATAATGCCATACAGTCCACCCTCCAAAGTGGCTGTTTTTCCAGGTCAACTGAACTGTCGCCTGAAGACCAGCTGTAACAGCAGGAAACCCCCAGCCACCACCGGGAGATTGGCAACTCTGCCCAGGTGGCTAGTGCATACATCTTTCCCCCCGCAAGTCATGTATTGACGCCAGAAGTCTGCAAGTTGCACGCTCAACACAAAGGGGATGCGCTTCCGTATAGAATCGGATTGCTTATCACTTTACTATTTCGCTCAGCCTATCCCTTTTTCATTAAGCGAAAAATTTTCTACCAACACCGAAAGAGAAAACTTCCTCAGCCTCCATATGCAAAAGCTGCCATCCAAACGCAACTTTGACTGAGCCTCCCCTGAGTTACATCCAAGCAAATCCTACCCACGAGGACTGGGTTTTGCAACGCTCCAGCACAATCCTAAACAGAGTTACACCCTTCGGAATCCATTTCAGTCAATAGCCTTACAGAAGGGTGTAGCCATGCTCAGCGCTAGACGGCTGGTGGCGTGCCTCCGGAAAACGAAAAGCGAAACCCAGCCGTTTCCCAAGGAACGCCCCAGGCACAAAGTCCCTTCTCTGTCGAGAAGTGGCTGGAAACAAAGCCAGCCCGCGCCAGCAATACTACAAGTGCAGGTCAGCTCACTGCCTTCCCTTCCGCAATCATCCCAACGCCTCCCCCCTCCTCCTTGTAGCGAGCGCCGAGAGAGAGCCTGCGCTCGCGATTGGTGGGCGCGCGAGGCGGGGCACGTGATCAGAACCAGGGCAGCCGGCGGAGGGTTGCGCAGTAAAGGGGGTGTGGGGGAGGTGGTGTCGGCGGGAGCCGTTGCACGTGCTCTTGGCGGGCTGTTGAGGCGGAGCTGAGGCGGGAGAAGGAGCTTCGTGGCGCTGCTTCCTCGCGCGCCAGGTGTCCGTTTATGGGAGGGGGCGGGGGGAGGAGGTCGCGTTCCACCGCCTGTGCGGGAGAGCCGTTTTGTTGAGGGCGAATTGGGCGCCTCGCGGGTAGCGACGGTTGGTGGCCCTCGTGTGGCTGAGGTGGGCGGGGGAGGCTTGGGACGGGAGGCCGGCTTGAAGGGAGGCCGGCGGCTCTCTCCCTCGCCTGGCTTCTAAAAACGCTTCTTGTGTCTTCCCCAGCCCCTAGGTACGGCTGCACGAGGGCCGCGATGGGTGACGAGGAGGATTGGGATAATGAAATCACGGATAACGTCGGTGGCGACAGAGGAGCCTTGCCCGCTTTCCAGCCCAACTTCCAGACTCTGGTGGGTCATGAGGAAAGTGGGGGGGTGACCGAGGGAGGAGTGGATGGACAAAGGGCCGCTTCCCCGTCTGCAGAATGGAGGCCCCGGAGAGCCATTCTTTGGTATTCCGACCGTGAGATCTCGTACAGAAGCGAGCGGGAAGGAAATGGGTAGTCCCGTCGAAGTTTACTCGGGAGTAGGTCCGGGTGTTTCCCGTGGAAGTGTGCCTCTAGGATCGCAATCGCTAAAGTTAAAGGTCTTTAGGAAGCAGAATATCTATTTAGGTTTTTTTTAGTTTAAAGTACTGTATAAATGTGGTGTATTCCCAGATTACTGGGAGCTAAGGCTGAGTGACAGTAATGTTTGTTACAGTTCTTGAAATTTCTGAAAAGGATTCCTCTTTTTGTACTAGGTTAATGCTGTTAGGGTCTTATTGTGTGCAACTAAGACTTCTAATTTTGACTACCCTAATAGGGACTGAACTATCTCTGTAAAGGACTCCTAGTTAGAGTTGCTGAGATGCCAGGATAAAAGTGTCCTGTCCATTTTATACAGGCTTAACATATAGAAATTGGCAGGTGAAACTTTTTACAGCATGGAAGAAAGTAACATAACTTTTTGATTAACATCCCATGAAACATCTGTTAAAAGGACTTTATTTTGTCCTTCAGAAGCTGGCCAACCCTATGGCATAATCCAACATGGCATTGGGTGGCACAGTCCAGGTAGTTCTAGGAAAAAGCAGCAGCTGGTAGCTACAGTGCTAAGACTACATAGTCTTCCTTCTTTGGCACTGTAGTCTTTCTGTATTTACTTGGGAGTAAGCCCTGTTGAAATGCAGTGGGGTATGTTTTCTGAGTAGGCATACATGCCTCCGGATATCTTTTGAACATGTCTCTGATGTTTGCTATTACACAATAAGAAGTGATGGAAAAAATTGCAGTATCACAGTTCATGGTGGGGGAGATGATTTTGCATGAGGCACTTGCCTCATGGGAGCTAGGTAAAGGTAAAGGTTCCCTTGCTCGAAAGCCAGTCGAGTCCGACTCTAGGGCTGTGGTGCTCATCTCCGTTTCAAAGCCGAAGAGCCAGCGCTGTCCGAAGATGTTTCCGTGGTCATGTGGCCGGCATGACTAAACACCAAGGCGCACGGAACGCACCTTCCCACCGTAGTGGTACCTATTTATCTACTTGCAATTTCTTGCTTTCGAACTGCTAGGTTGGCAGGAGCTGGAACTAGAGACGGGAGCTCACTTCGTCATGCGGCACACTCGGGTCTTGAACTGCTGAACTACCGACCTTCCAGAGCCTGCAGTTCAGTGTCTTAACCACTTGAGCCACCGCAGCTCCCCAATGGGAGCTAGGAGCGTGTAATTTTGGGTGTTGGGTGATAAGGCTGGTCTAATTTGTGCATCTCTTCGCAGCTAAGGTATATTTACTGAAACTTAAACTCTTGTTCAGTATAGAGTACTAACTTGACTTGTATTTCCATTTTTGTTTCCATGCTTGTTGTAGGGCAACTTACCTGCAAGAGCGAATGAAACCTCAGGTGTCTTCAGTCAAAGTGGAAAGCGGGGAGGTATGTATAAAATAATTCTGTGAATGCTTTTTTGGAAATTATATTGATCTTATGAGGTATGTTATGGGAAGAGTTCCAGTTCTGTAACACTATGGTTGTGCTTAAAATATCACCCTTTTGCAGGTTAGCAACACTTTAAAAGTCTGCTACCCAGTAATCAAAAGATTAATGGTTAATTGAGTATTGTAGCCCTTGAATGAATGTTACTGTGAGGTTGGCGTTGTGTGTTCTGTGTTTTGTTTAATAGCAACTCCTGATTTTGTGCAGAGTTACTGGGAACTGGAGGAAATAAAGGAAGGGGATCTGGGCAGCACCCAAGCAAATATAGTCCAGCTGTACATCTCTGGAAACTAATATACCCTGGTATAGTCTTTAACAGAGCAGCAGGTGCTTTTGCAGGCATCATTTAGGACTGCTATAAGTATTCAGTAACTTTTAGCTGACAGCAGGAGAAATATTTGCAAAACACTACAAGGTGAAAATTGACTTGAAGTATGAGAGGTACACTGGTATTCTAGTTTGTAAAATTATTATTATTTTATTTTTTTAGTTTTACAGATCTCGTTTTTTTTTTAAAGCTTCTTGTGTTTGTCGTTTGAACAGGAATGGAGAATCAGTAGCCCTCTGAGAAGCTGGATCTTGGTTTATTTATAACATTTTTATACTAACTTTCCACCCAGGGTCCACAAGGCACCAAACATGAAAACATTTAAACAATTAAAAATTCTGTTAAAATTATTAAATTAAAAACACAAACACACAGCAGTAGAAGGAGGGGACAGTACCATCATTTGGGGGTATGCCAGATGAAACAAAAAGGTCTTCATCTGCTGGCGAAAGACATCAATATAGGGAGACAGACAAATGTTCTTGGGAAAGGTGTTCCAAAGTTTTGGCATTACGATGGAGAAGGCCCTTTCTTGGACTGCCACCCATCTGGCCTCAGATAGCAAGGGCAACCAAAGCAGAGCCTCCATGGATGACCAGAGTATATGGGTATGTTCATTTGGGAGAAGCCGATCCTTAAATTATGTTGCTCCAAGGCAGTACAGGGCTTTAAAGGTCAGTACCAACACCTTGAATTGAGTCTAGAAACAAATTGGAAGCTAGTGTAGGTAGAACAAGGCTGGAGTGATACTGTCCCTACGACTCGCTCTAGTCAGCTCTCTGGTCATTGTGATACTCCTTAGTGACAGCTCTGAATGAACAGTGCCACAGAAGGGCAAAAGTTTTGGAGCCAGTTGTGCTGTAGGCTTCTCAGTCAGCCCTAGGAAGGTCTAAGGGAGTTCTTTTCCTTCTGGATAAAAGAAGGAAATTGGCCCCATAGTAGCCTGCTGTACTGTCTGGGTGGATTCCCCCTTATTTTCTGTTGAAGTTGGGGGGGATAGACTTTTCTAGGGCCAGTCCTCCACCCTCCTACCTTTTCATCACTGTCAGGGCTTTTAACTGTTTCTGATAATACATTCCTATGGGTGTGTATGGTATGTGCACAGCCTTTGTCAAGAGCGCTTTTGTACAGGCTTTTTTTGCCCCCTGTTTATTGCCTTACTAGGTGACACGGAGGTACTAAGTTTGGTGTTGAAGGTTATGATGTTAAAAGGTTTTTGTTAAACTTATTTCTTGCTTGATCTAGAGCATATATACACCCATCTTGTACTCTTACTTTTATGGCTACTAGTTTCAATAACGCATAAAAATGCAAGAAAATTAGCTGGCTATACCTCTTCCCTGAAAGAAGCAGAAGTTGAGATTTTAAATAGGAAAATGTTGTCTTAAGTTACAACAATCAGTAAAGCTAACCTACTGAACACAGAAGACTCCAGTTGCAGACAGGAAATTTGCTTTTCAGAATTATGACTTTTGTGCTTTTCATATTTATGACTTTTCTAGAATAGTAGTGTAACATATTGCCCTCTCACCTTGATAGCCCAGGCTAGCCTGATCCTGTTGGAGCTTGGTACCCAAATCATAGATGGGCCTTTTCCAGAGCCAGATTTGACACTTTTCCATCTGCAGTTCTTTCCGGAAGATTTCAACGTATCCCCAGACATTTGAGATTTTGCTCATGCCCTTCCGAGTCAATAGAGACCCTCCCCCATATATTATTTCATTGCTCCCACTATGTAGAAGAAAGAGCCCTTTTGATTATGCCTTTATTAAGGTCATTTAGGTGTCAAGGACAATTAGTAATTCAGTCCGAGGAACTTTTGCTGAAACACCTACTGGAGGATAAATCCACGGCTATTTCAAGGAATGTTGCTAAATTTCTTTTTATTGCAATTATAAAGCGCAAGCACCTCCTTAATACTCCTTGAGAAGTTCTTTCTCTGTAATGCCTTATGACAATCTGGAGACTGTTTTTGACTCTGTATGCTGTTTGATGGGTCTTTGACCGTAATAAACTGATTGATTGATTGATTGATTGATTGTTGGAGCTCGGAAGCTAAGCAAGATTGGCTCTCATTAGTATTTGGATGAAAGACCAGCAAGGAATACTGGGGTTCTACACAGAGGCAGGCTATTGCAAACCACCTCTGAATGCCTTGAAACCCCTGCAGGGTTGTCATAAGTCAGGCAGATCTTGATGGCAAAAAAGTATAACACCTTGGTAAACTATTTGTCTATTCTTTGATGGAATCCTAAGAAATTTGTAAACATTTTGATGCAGGGATGATAAAACAATAGCTTTTAGGCAAACAAACCGAGGGTTGATCTGAGAAGGAGTTCCTGAGATTCTTGGCCTCATGAACCCCCATCTTCCCATGAATGCAGTTCGTGGTGTGTACCCTTCAGTCAACAAGATATACTTAAGGAGGTTTGGGCATCTGAGTGCAACCAATGGTATCTTTTTGGACCAGGCTGAAATGACTAAGTAGGGTGTGGACATCATGATACTTTATGCTGGCTATTAAGCAAGAAAAAGGGGATGGGAGAGAGCTGAGTGGGCATGATCGCAACAATGTTAAGACTAAATAGAAAATAAAAATTTTTGCTTACAAATGTTAAGACTAAATGGGAGGAGAGATTTGAAGTTGTAATTAGGTTTGATTGTGCTGAGTTCTTCTGACACTTACTGTCCAGAAATACTGAGTATGGGTTGCTCCCTGGAAATGTTGCAGTATACTTTTTCTGAATTGTTGAAAATGATTTGTGTGTACTATAAATCTTCAATTCCTACACAAGAGATACTTTGGTACATAAACATTTAAGTATTCTGTATAATTAACTTTACTTACAGGGGACAAAGAACAAATAATATATACAAAAGCGTTAGTGACAAGTGTTGGGCCATTTTTTGTATATGTGCTTGCATTCTGTGTCTATAATTTATTTAGTAGTGAGTTTTATAACCTGCAAAATCGTGGCAAAAGAGGTTCAATTTATAAGTAAGTGTAAACAGAATTCTGTCATATCCCGAAAAGTATATCATAGAACTAGCAGAGGGGCAGACAAGGGCAACAAAAATAATTGCCTTCTCCATGAGGAAAGGTAAAAGAGCTTAGAGATTTGTAGTATATAAAGGTAGGAGAGAGGCACATGATAGGTGTATATAAAATTCCGCATATTACAAAGAAGATGGATAGAGAGAACTTGTTTTCTCCATCCCAGAAAATCAGAATACAGGTTTACCCAAAGAAGCTGATTGGAAGTAAGATCTGGACAGAACAAAGAAGCACTTCTGCACACAATAAATTATTACATAATTAGTTGGCACAAGATGTAGTTTCCACTAGTTTAAATAGCTTTTCAAATAAGCATAATTTTTTGTACATTCAATCCCTAGTTCATGGATTGTTGGGGGAGAACTGGTGCTGGTCAGACTAAATACTGAGCTCCATAGACTGATTCTGTGTAAATGCACTTGTTATGCTCCCATGAAGTAGAGAGATATTTAGTTTGATCTGGTAGGGCTTCTCTTATATTTTGAAGTATCACTTTGCATTTATAAGGGTTTTTTTTGGTTGACTTCCAGCTCATAAATGTTCTTTAGCAATATGTGGATTACCAGTACCTACTTTAGAAATATGAACAACTTCAAAATGCTGAATATTCTAAATTTTTAGGGAGGTTTTTCTCTGAAAATGGAGCTTCTTGGAGTCATAAATTTGGAGGTACATATCTGTGTGTTCTTACTTGAGTTTCAGGAATGTAGTTCTGAATACAGTTATCTTATTTAGGCTTATAAAACCTTTTTTTTCTTATGCAGTGCATGCAGTCACTTAGTACACTTGTAATTTTTCAGTTGGTCTAGTGGTGTTCCTATAGACCAGGGGTTCCCAGCCTCTTTGAGCCTGTGGGACAGGGTGGTGGGCACAATCAGAAAATGGCTGCCACAGGAGGTGGAGCCAGCCACATAATGTTACGGAGTGAAGTTATGTAGAAGTCTAATAGTAACTCCTTGACATATCAGGCAGAAGCTCTGTTGAGCAGTCATTCAGAAGTCCTGCAAATGCTGCACCCACTTTTTAAAAGCATTTGGCAGGCACTAGGAAAGATGTTGGTGGGACCATGGCGCACATGGGCACCATGTTGGGAACCCCTGACAGGCTGTTGGAAAGCATGTTCACTGCATGTATGGTGTTCTGGGAAGTGGTTATGAATTGGAGCTCAAGATCTGTTAAACTACTTAAGAATGCAGGTACTGCTTTGAAAATGAACATTCTGGATTTTTTAAAGTAGCATTTACATCCATGCCTATGACTATAGATACTGCAAGTGGAGATCCACAAGAAACTTGCAGGGAGGGGACTTCCTGTTTATGGCGACACGCTGGCAGACGCATCTCCCGGACCTCCCGGGGATGTGATCTGCGCACCAGCGGAAAGGGGGGGGGTCGCTCCCCCCCCGAGCCTTGGCAAAAGGCTCCTAGCCATGGGGCTTTTGAGAGGTGACCTCTTCACCGGGACGATGCTGGAGAATTGAGGCGCTCCTCCACCCTGACGGTCCTGCAGCTGAGTGTCCGTATGGATCTAGAGCCGCTGACCAGGACAAGTGTCGGAGATCGAGTGTTTTGAACGTGTGCCGAGCGAGGTCGTATGTCCAACAATGAACAGTGAGTCGGGTTAAAGCGAAATACGAGAATTTAAAAAGAAAGCTACCCCCTGGGAACGGTGAAAAAAGCAAGTGGTGGAGGGGCCCCTCCCATGAGCATGAATTAAACAACGAAGTACTAAGGGGGGAGCAGAAGAAAGAGCGTTGAAATCTGTTTTGAGAGACTTACCAGATGGTGGGGAAGAGGGCAGAGAAGGACAAACCAGCGAAAGTGAAACCAGCCGGGATCTTGAGCCCTCGACCGGAAGAGGTCACTGAGTTCTCCAAAATGTTGGCAGATTCCTTGCGCCCTCTGCTGGACCAGATGACTAACATCAAACAACAGCTGACGACTCTAAACCAGAATCTTGCAACTCAGCAGTTCCAACTCACTGAGACTTTAAAAATAACGGAGGAAACAGCTGAGAAGGTGAAGGAAATGGACGCCAACACAAAAAAAGTCAAGAAAAAGGTGCAAAAGCTGGAAAAGTAACAAGCTTCGGAAGAATCACAACTTTTACAGCTGCAGATGGAGAAAGCAAATTTGGTCCTACGGTTTTAAGGGGTCCCAGAATTAAAAGGTGAGAATCTAAAGCAACTCCTGAGTGAAGCATTAGCCCCAGTTACAGATTTAAAAGTGGAGTATCTTGCAAGCGAAATGGATGTGGTCTATAGGTCCTATTCCATGTACATCAAAAAGAATAATCTGCCTGGGGAAATAGTGGCCAGATTCTCAAAGCGACATGTGAGGGATTCTATCCTAAAAGCAACTACGGGAACACCCTTGAAAATCGGAGACAATACCATCAGGATTCTAAAAGATATTCCATTTGAAATAAGACAAAAGAGAAAGAAATATAAAGACTTAATCCTTTTTCTACAAACAGCATTGTCTATAGATGGTTAATTCCAAAAGCCGTCATTTTCAAACTACACAATAAAAAAGAACAGATTGACTCTGTCTCCAAAGCACATGAGTTCCTGAGAGTGCAGCTGGGAGAGTCAGCCGAGGTCGAGAAGGAAGAAGATGAAAGCAAATCAGTGGCGAATTGGACTCTGTGTCTTCCGACGAGGACTCTCTTTCCGATAAGGGGGCGGCTGCCCCCAAGCGTACATATAAATTGAGGATTAGAAAAGATAAGACAAAATGAAGGCTGAAGGACTCTGAATTGTGCCTTAAAACGTTAGTTTTATTATAGGATGCTCTGGGGGTTCTCTTAAACAGTTAAAACATTGGATAAAAAGATAAAAAAATTTGCATAACCGACTATGTTCAAAGTAATACTAGCAATTTAAGATTAACATTTATATAAGCTATTGTTATGATCTCGTATACTTGGGGTTTTAGTAGTGGTTTTCTTTCCTTTCTCCATAGATGTAGTTACCCCTTCCCAATTTTTCATTGTAGTTTGTAGTTTATTAAAAAATGCAATAAAAAATTCCCTCCGGGGGGCATAAAAAAAAAAGAAACTTGCTGGAAGGAGGTATTCCCCTCACCTTTGTTTCCTCCCATCTCCCCCTACTTGTATGTGCCTTTCTCCATCCTGCCACCCCTTCTCTTACTCTCTCCCCCATGCCTGTCGCTCTCTCTGCCTCCTACTCTATCACACTCACTTTTCTGCCCCAGCCCAATCTGTCTACCCCATCACTCTGTCTCTGTCTCTTTACCACATCAGTGTATTTCTTTCTGCCCCCCCCCACGCCACCACTCTCTTCCTCTCGCTTCCTGCCTCCCCACCCCAGCGCTCTCTCTTCCCTGACCTGGATAGTTCAGGCTAGCCTGATCTCATTAGATCTTGGAAGCTAAGGAGGGTCACCCCTGGCTGGTATTTGGATGGGCGACCTCCAAGGAATACCAGGTGTGTGACACAGAGGCAGGCAATGGTAAACCACCTCTGAAAAGTCTCATGCCTAAGAAACAAGTCTAGCTTGCCACCTAGTGGTGCACAGCGCTAACAGAGCTAGAACTTATGGCGGCCAGACAATCTTAGATCTCCTGGCTATAGTACACATACAGCCATATGGTAATTCTCTTTCTCTGTGCTTGCCCCCCTCCAAGGTTTTCCTCCCCCTTTCTTCAACAGCTTGCTTGGAGTTGATTGGGTAGACCCGCCCACCGGAGTGCTCTTGGTAGCTGACCTTCCATCACTGGTTCACCTGGAGCAGCTCCAGTCAGGCCCACTGAGCTTCCCATCTCCAGCCGTTCTTGGCAGCTTGTCTGGAGTTGCTACGGGTGGGCTTGCCGAGTTTCCCTACCCCACCTGCCGCTCTCAGGCTCACCCAGTGATGCTACAGGTAGGCCAAATGAGCTTCTCTCACTTCACTTGACTGTTCACCTAAAGCAGCTCTGGGTGGGCCTGCCAAGTTTATCCCTCATCCTGGCTCTTGGCCACTTGCCTGGAAACCCACCCACCCCTGACGTTCAGTGGCTCTCCTGGTACGGCTCCAGGTGGCTGGGTCTGGTGGCGGCTTCCAGACTCCTCTGCAGCAGCCTCTGCCAGTGGAACTTTTCAAAGGTAAGTGCATTGTTTGCGTGTGTGCAGACAATGCTTTTTATTTTTGAAGGGAATTTAAACCTCCCAATATATTTTTAAGTTTTGTGATTTTCCTGCAAACCTAGTTTGCAGAAAACCTGTTTGGAGTAAGTGTTCCCCACATCCATGGATTTATATATCTGCAGATAGGGGCACACTTGGGAATTAGAAATATAAATTCTCCAGTCTGTTTTTTTGTGTGTTGTGCGAGAGTGGAGTGTAGACTCATTGGGCCATAATTATGATCTGTCACTTCAGACAGTACATCAACTATGTCCATTCTGGTTTAGTGCCGGATCATCATGATTTGGGATGTGATGTCTCTATACTGAATGTTAATACTGAAAATAACTGGGTCTCTAGAGAAGATTAAAACAGAACTCCATTGGTACTTCAAAGGCTAAAAACATTTGTCCAGCCATAATCGTTTGTGAATCAGAGCTCACATCATCTTTAAAAAGCAGTCATGTATAGTTAAACTTATATACGATAGATCAAGGTGAGTAGCTGTGTTGGTCTGAAGCAATAGAACAAAGTTGGAGTTCAATGGCACCTTTAAGACCAACAAAGTTTTATTCAGGGTGTGAGCTTTTGTGTGCATACACACTTTGTCATATGATGAAATGGAATTACATATCATAGTTGTATATATAGGAGTGGTTTGTTAAATTAGCATGCAAAATAGTGAGGACACTTTTTTAACAGATCAAAAGAATGACAAGTTCAGTTCCTAGTTATCATCTGTTTTGGTTCAACGGGGGACGGGGGGACGGGACGACAACATAGGTTAGAATGTTAGAAGTGGAGATTGATGTGCCCTAATTTGTGAGAATCCCATCCTTAGACCCCATCCATCTCTTTTCAAGCATGGAGGTGAATTTTACAGCATCTTGGCTGTGTAGAGTGTTTTCCTTGTCCCCAAAACAAAGAACTGCATTTAAATCTACCATTCCAAATTACATTACATATTCAATTAATATTCTTAATTGCTAAGAGTAGTAATAACATTTTGCTTCAATAAAACATGGAGTTAACTGACAGAATCCTTTTCCTGGGGTACAGTGTTATGTCAGAGATCAACAAGCTATTGCATTGCATTACAATCACTATTATAATATACACGACTGTCTTTTTACAATCACTAGGTGTTGGTGGAAAACAGAATGGAGAAGAAAAACCAACTGGTGGATTTGGAAGCAGAGGCAGTTTTGGAAACCGAGGTAGACTTCCGGATAGCTTATATTGCGTTACTGAGTTACAGTATCAGCCAAGAGGGTTGTTGCTGGCCCTAAAAATAAATCAAAAAGGTTGAGGAACAGGTAAAATCTATTATAAGAGGATATATAGTCATACTAAAAGAGTTCTATGTTGATAAATACACAAGATAGATGTTGAAAACATAAAATATAAAGTCAAAAGTAAGAAAATATATACATAAAAATCACGTGGACCAAATATGTTTCATTCATTGGTCTCTACATATGGTATTCATAAAGGTATATATAATAAAATTGTAAGTGTATGAACACAGCATATCGTTGGACTAAGGCCTTTCAGGAATTTTTTTGTTAAATACATATTTATTGAAAAATAAAAATAAATACATAATACACATTACAAAGGAATTCTTCCAGAATTCTTTTCAGACCTTATTTTGGAAACCTGTGTGTATATAAAATAGAAAATTTGAGCATTACTTTTATCTTCTGACATATTTTAATTTAGAAGGATAATTTTGATAAGTTTTAGATTTTTTTTAACCAACCATGGTATACTATTTCAGCTGCATAATACATTTTCAAGGTCGCTAAAATTGTATCTACTGATGGAGTATGTTGGCAAAAAGATAGCTGCTAGCTTCTATGAGATGAATACAGTAGAATATTGCTGCAGTTCTATACATCATAAAAGTTGGTTACTAAATAAGAAATTCAGGTAACTTACCATTTAAAACAAAGCAGTGGTATTAATGGTAGAGGAATGGCCCTGGTACTTATAGACCAAAGACCTCAGGCTCTAATATGCTCAGTTAACATCAGTGATAAAGAATTCCTGAAGTCTTGAGCTACTGACTCCTTGCCTTAAAGATACATAGTCCTAAAGCAGAGAGAGGGAGCAGTGTAGATGCTAAATAGAAACATGGAACAAGCTAAATGCTTAATAATGATGAACAGTCATATTGTATCCAGAGCATATCCTATGTAACAATCAACATGTTCATACAGGCTCAGCCTTAGAATCATAGAGTTGGAAGGCACCTCCAGGATAATCTAGTCCAACCCCCTGCACACCCACAGTGACCGCTGTTCCATGCCCAGAAGATGACAAAAAATCTCCAGGATCCCTGGCCAAACCAGCCTGGAGAAAAAATTGCTTCCTTACCCTAAAGTTACAATTAGCATTTCCCTGGATGTGTAAGAAAGGGCCATAAGAACTAAGCACTGATGCAACCCTCCTGCCCTCCCTCCTATGATCTGCCTAAGTTCAGAGAATCTGCATTGTTGTCAGATGGCCATCTAGCCTCTGTTCGAAAACCTCCAAACGAGAGCCCACCACCTCCTGAGGAAGCCTGTTTCACTGAGGAACTTTAACCGTCAGGAAGTTCTTCCTAATGTTTAGCGGGAAATTCTTTTGATTTAATTTCAACCCGTTGGTTCTGGTCTGACCTTCTGGTTTGATTTATCCTTCAGTGTGTTGGTCGTAGGCTCACTGACACCTTTTTTGGCTCAGCTAGCCCCTAATCCTTTTCTTCATATTAATTGTGGTGAACCATTTTAACCATATAGCTTAAATTGATTAAATAACCTCAGATGTTCTAGTGAAGCTAAAAAGATACAAGTTTTGGGAACTGATGGATTTTGCAAACTTCATAGTTCAGAATACATTAACAAAAAATGCATAAGACGCTACTTTCCGAACAGAAATACTGTTTACTGGCCTTAATAGCCAGCTGGGCTCTGAGAAGGGGCAGGTGAGGAGCTGCTGCTGGAGTGGTGAGTGTTTTGTTATTTGCATTTCCTTAACTACTGAGGAAACGTAGCTGAGATTACTGTGTGGGAGGATAGTGTTTGAGGGTGTGTGGGTGTATATATAGCCTGTTGGAGAGTGGTGGCTGTTTGAGGAAGTGTGGTTTCTGTTTCTCTCTTTTGCCTTGGTGAAACTGATTGCAGCTTTTAGCAGTTTTACCTGGGACTGACTGCTGGCTCTGCCCTCTGCTGGGTGAGCCTTTAATTATATAAGGCTCCTTGCCAGAGGTGCAAGCCTTTGGTGTGAGCTGAAGGGCAAGAGCTAAAGGGCTCTTAGCCTGGGGATTGGGCTTGGGGACCCCATAAGTAGTTAAGAAAATTGTATATTGTTTTGTTGGTTTCCCCTTTTGGCTCAGGTAGCCATTTGGTCAGTTCTCTAAGTTTCAGGGTACATCAGCAAACCAAGGTATTTCTAGATGAAAGAATCCACTTGGGAAAGAGGTGATGAATGCTCACAGACCATTTCCAGTCACCTGTAGGAAGTGTGCCAGTTGATAGGACTTTTAGAGAAGGCTCGAAGCCTGGAGGAAAGGATTACTACTCTCTGTGAGATCAAGGAAGGGGAGGAGTTCATTAGCAGAAGCCTTGATGTCCTGCATAGGGAAGGAGAGACCAGTCGAATCGACAAGTGTGGTTGACTTGCCCTAACAAGACTCCTCAGAGCGCTACAGCAAGACCCTAAAGGTGTTGAGTGAGACAGCACTCCATGCCATTAGAACTGAGGAATCGATTACAGGCTCTTGCGGTGGAGGCAGAGATGGAAACACTGCCAGTGGAAGTATCAGAAACACAAGGGGGAGAGAGGGAGAATGACAGGGATATACAAAGAAATGGCACTGGAAGGAAAAGGAAGGTGTTGGTCATAAGTGACTCCCTGATGAGGGGTATGTGTCCAGGCCTGACCCCCTGGTCCGAGAGGTGTGTTGCTTGCCACGGGCGAAAATTAAAGATATTACAGAGAAGATCCTTAAGCTCATCAAACCTACAGAGCATCAGCTGTTTGTGATGATCCATGTGGGAACGAACGACACAGCCGGGAATAGCATCAAAAACATTAAGGCTGACTATGAAGCTCTTGGGAAGAAGCTGAAGGGAATGTGAGCACAGGTGGCGTTCTCTTTGATCCTTCCTGTCAAAGGGGAATACGATGGGAACAGACAGTAGTGGAGGTGAACCACTGACTGTGTTGGTGGTGCCGGCAGGAGCAATTTGGACTCTGGGACCACAGGCTAGGTTTTCTGGACAACAACCTACTAGCACGTGATGGATTTCACCTGTTAAGGCCAGGAAAGATTATGTTTGGCAGAATCCTGGAGAGATTCATCAAGAGGGCTTTAAATTGACACCACAAGGAGAAGAAGATGACCAACATAGGGATTTCAAGGGAAGCAAACAACAGAGGCCCACCTGGGAGGGCCGGGTCTAGTGGAACCAAAGGTGTGGTACTTAAGGTGTTTATGTACCAATGCTCAAAGCTTGGGTAATAAGGAAGAGCTTGAGCATCTAAAGCAGAGCTTCTAAATGCATACAGAGGGATATGATTTAGTAGGCATTACAGAGACTTGGTGGGAAGATTCACATGACTGGAATGTAGCAGTGGATGGATACGAGTTTTTCAAGAACAACCGAAAGGGTCGAAGAGGAGGCAGAGTGGAACTGTATGTGAAGAGAGGGTTTGTTTGTCAGGAAATACTGCAGGAGGAGGGCGACAGCTCAGTGGGAAATATCTGGGTGAGGATAAGGGAAGGAAGGACAAACAGTATTATGGCTGGAGTCTACAGACAACGAAGTTACCAAGATGAAGAGGTGGATGCTGTCCTCAGTGAACAGCTTGACAGGGTATCCAAATAACATGACCTGGTAGTTATGGTTGACTTCAGCTTCCCTGATGTGTGCTTGGAGACAGACTCTGCAAAGTGTTCACAGTCACGCAACTTCCTGACCTGTCTGGATGGCAACTTCCTCCATCAAATGGTGGAGGAAGCTACAAGGGGCTCAGCCGTACTTGACTTAATATTGACCAACAAGCAAGAGATGGCAGATGGGGTGAATGTGGTGGGGACTTTAGGGGGAAGTGACCATGTCCTGCTAGAATTCCCTTTGCTGTGGGGGACCAACAAAGTTCATAACCACACTTGTAAGGCAGACTTTAATAAACTCAGCAGTATGATGAGAATCATTCCATGGGCAAGACTGCTGGAAGGGAAAGGAGCAAGTGAAGGGTGGCCTCTCCTAAAATAAGAGCTCTTGCAAGCTCAAGCTGTCAGTATTACAACAAGAAGGAAACATGGTAGGGGATCCAAGAAGCCAATGTGGATGAACAGAGAACTGTGTGATGTGCTAAGGGAGAAAAAGGGAAGGTTCAAGTAGTGGAGGCAAGGACATACCTCTGAGGAAGAGTATCTGTGGATTACTAGGCACTGTAGGCCAGCCATCAGAGAAGCCAAAGCTCACTGTGAGCTAAAGCTGGCCAGGGAGGCCTGCTACAACAAGAAACTCTTTTTCAGATATGTGAGGAACAAACACAAGATAAAAGCGGTGATGGGCCCACTGTTGGGTGAAAATGGAGAAACTCTGACAGAGGACTGAGAGAAGGCAGAAAGGCTCAGTGCCTATTTTGCCTCAGTTTTTCCCCTGAAGAAGAGAACAGACTCATCTAGAGATGGTTGTAGGCTTGCAGAGCCTTGTCCATCATCTTCCAGACCTCTTGGAGGACAGCAAATATGCCACAAGACTGGAGGAGGGCAGATGTTATTCCAATTTTCAAAGAAGGGAGGAGGGATGACTCAGGAAACTACAGGCCAGTCAGTCTGACCTCTGTCCCAGGGAAGATACTGGAGCAAATTTTAAAGGGACCAATCTGCGAGCATCTGAAGAACAACTTGGTGATATGGGGAAGTCAGCATGGATTTGTCCCCAAACAGGTCCGGCCAGTCCAATCTCATTTCCTTCTTTGACAGAGTGACAAGCTTATTGGATCGAGGGAATGCTGTTGATGTTGTTTACCTGGATTTCAGTAAAGCTTTTGACAGGGTTCCTCATGATGTTCTGATGTGCAGACTAAAGGACTGTAGACTGGACTGTAGGATAGTTAGGTGAACAGGGAACTGGTTGGAGAACCGCACTCAGAGAGTAGTTATCAGTGGTATGTCAGTCATCTGAATGGAGGGAGGTGTCCAGTGGGATGCCACAGGGCTCAGTTCTGGGCACAGTACTTTTCAATAATTTTATAAATGATCTGGATGAGGGTGTGGAGGGGTACTCATTACATTTGCAGATGGCACTAAATTGGGAGGAGCAGCTAACGCAATTCCACGAGATATGAGAATGCTGGGAAAATGGGCAGATGTGCACAAGATGCAGTTTAACAAGGATCAATGCCAAGTTCTACATCCGGGTAACAAAAACGAAGAACACGCATACTGGATGGAGGATACACTTCTGGGTAGCAGTGTGTGTGAACAAGATCTTGGGATAAGGGTGGACCAAAATTTAAATATGAGCAGCCACTGTGATGCAGCAACAAAAAAGGCTAATGCAGTCTTGGGGTATATCAACAGAGGCATAATATTCAGATCACAAGATGTGATAGTCCTGCTGTACACTGCATTGGTCAGGCCACACCTGGAGTATTGTGTGCAGTTCTGGAGGTCTTACTTCACAAAGAATGGGGGCAGAATGGAGCGTGTGCAGAGAAGAGCAAGGATGATCGGGGCCTGGAGCAATGCTTCCTCTAAGTTGTGGAATCTTGTGAGCAAAAATTCTACTTTGTGAACTGCTGGCATTAAATTTGTGAGTGAGTGATTTGGCTGCTGCATAAATTAGTTTGCTCTGGAGCCATCTTTTATAAGCTAAGATAAAAATGTGAGCTGGGGGCTAAAAAAACTATGAGCTAGCTTGCACTAACTTGGCTTAGAGGGATCAATGGCCTGGAGACCAAGCCCTATAAGGAAAGGCTGAGGGACTTGGTAGTGTTTTAGTCTGGAGAAGAGGAGGTTGAAGGGGGGGGGTCATGATTGCTCTCTTGAAGTGTTTGAAGGGCTGTCACTTAGAGGAGGGCACGGAGCTGTTCCTGTTGGCAACAGAGGACAGGACTTGAAATAATGGGTTTAAATTAAGGGCAGGAAGGTACCGGCTGGATCTTAGGAAAAACTTTTTAACACTTAAGAGTTGTGCAACAGTGGAATCAGCTGTCTAGGGAGGTGGTGAGCTCCCCCTCACTGGTAGTCTTTAAGCAGCAGCTGGACAAACACTTGTCAGGGGTACTATAGGCTGATCCTGCATTGAGCAGGGGGTTGAACTAGATGTCCTGTATGACTCCTTCCAACTCTGTGATTCTATGATTAGGTATAAATTGCAAGAACTTTTAATGTATTCTAATCTACATGCATGTTTGCTGGAAAAAATAATGTGAGAGTATTCTGTGATCAGGTCAGAGGCACTTTTTGGTTTTCCATATTAAATATACTTCATGCTAGCTGACCACGTGATTCACAGGTGTGTGACTCCAAAGCCATGGGGGAGAGGCAAAAAGTGAATGTAAATGTTTGGTTTTTTAAAAAAGGGTGATTGACACATTTGTGTGCATCTTGTGCCTTCTTACTTGATAGCTTAAACTGATTGGGGAAGGGCCATGACTCACAGGTAGAGCGTTTGCTTTGCATACTGAAGGTCCCAAGTTAAATCCCCAGCATCTCCAGTTGAAAGGACCAGGTGGTGAGTAAAGTAAAAGACCTCTGCTTGAGATTCTGGAGAGCCACTGCCAGTCAGAGTAGATGATACCGACCTTGAAGGACCAGTGGTCTGATTCAATGTAAGGCAGCTTCACGTGTTCAAATGTGTTAGTTTTCTCACTACTCATGGTAATCATTTTATGTCAGATGCACACAGTATGTTAACTTGTCATCAGTTGCCTCTAGTTGACTGTAAAGCTGTTGTTTTTCTGATCTTGTATTAACTTGTATTCTGTAGTAGTGTGACACATGTACTTTTTTATATTGCTTAGCCCCTTTGCTTCACTTTCTAAGCTTCCTGTACCTGTTACTAGGAGGACATACATTTAACAAAGTAGGGCCTAGTTAATGAAAACTCTTTGGCTGTGGGGAAGGGCTGTGGCTCAGTGGTAGAGTAGCTGTTTGGTAGGGAGAAAGGCTGAGGTTCAATACTTGGCATTTCCAGTTAAAAAGAATCTGGCAGTAGGCGATCTGAAAGGCTTCTGCCTGAGACCCTGTAGAACCACTGCCTGTCTGAGTAGAAAGTAATCACTGGTGGGCCAAGGGTCTAATTCTGTATAAGGCAGCTTCATGTGTTCATGCCCTCGAACATCCAATAATTGTCTTCCAGTATTCAATACAATTGGAGTGCCTTCCTCTCTGTTTACTAGGAGGCAGTGTTTTACCAGAAGAATTGGCTAGGAGCCTCTGCTGTGAACTATTGCAGGTCTTCCTGGTTCTCTCTCTCTCGCTTAGTTGGCAGGTCCAGTCTCTGGCTGCAAAATTTCAAAGAAGAAAGAATAAAATATTTATATAGGCTAAGGAAGAAAAGTTACTTTCTATTTGGAGCTGGCTTGGGGCTGGATCTCTTCTTTCCCTACTCCTGTTAATTCTGGAACATTTGAGGGGGTGAGTTCTGGGCAGCCCTGTGGTTGTGCTTTACAACTGACACCAGGTTTGGAATCCTGAGGAAGATTGAGACAGTTAGGGTCATTTTGAGACCCTGTTTGTACCTATGGAAGGCCAAGAGTATTTACATTCTGGATCTGAACCCATTTACAAGGATAGGTGAATAATGCTTGGTGCTGTCTTTGAATGCTCAAGCCCTTTGCTCCCTCTCCAGCCTTGGGGAAATACCATGTTGGATTTTCTCAGTTGTTCTCCCCCCCCCCCCTTGTGCAACCAAGTGGCTTAACACAATAGGATAGTAAATTTTAATTTCAGAGGCTCTTTTCCATAGTGCAATTCACATAATACCTTTTATCAGGACCAGCCAAGTGTGAAATAGCAGTGTATGAGCTTTCAAATTCACCAGAACTGGATGTTACAATGAAATTTTAAAACATGTTTAAGAATAGGAGCAGTTTCTCAGGAAATGACGTAGAGTCCCAGTTAAATCTGCATTGTGTATGTAGATCTGCTTCAAATATTGTTGGTTTCAAGTTACACCCAACTCTTTGGATCAAGAAGAGGCAGTAAGTTAGTTAAACTCTATAGGCCTTAACAAGTTCCATCAATTGTCCTCAATTACTCTCTAGAGTTCTAGTAGTTCTCTTATACAGCCAAGCATTTTCACAAGAGGGCAGTAGAGCATAATTTAAATGACTGCTTTCTCTAGAGGAAAAAAGGTTTGGAGTAATTTGGCACTTCTGTGGCTGTGAGCAGAAGTATAAATAGAAGTTCTGTCAAATCTCAAATGTGCAAAACAAATTGTATTTGTCAAAAGAAGCAGCATTTCAGTCAAAGTCTGCAGTGCTGGGGTGGGGGAATCTTTCTTCTGCTGTTTTCCCAAAGCATCCCCTACTCTAAATTGTAACTTGCCAAATATTTAGTAATTTGCAAATATATGGTAACCACTGTTTTCAATTAAAGGGACAAATAGCATCTTAGATGTAAAGGAGAGTATCAGTAGCACACTTTTCCCATTCAGATAAATGACTGTAGGGCTAGAATAAAGGTTCTGTATTCATGTAGATAGGAGGGGCTTGTTACTTGAAATGTTTGAAGTACAGCTGACCACTCTTTCACATGTGCATTTCCATGCCTCCTTGTCGGGATCTTCAGACTATGCTTGAACTAACAGAAGCGTGTATAGTACTTTGGGGAGGAATTTGGAATAGTGAGGGTTGGAGATAGCACTTAGAGTTCTAATCTTCAGATGAACATAAGAAAATTGACAGAGAAGCAGGAAAATGTAGGTAGATTGAAAGAGCAATGTAAACTCCTAAATTTTAGGTACTACTGAGCTTTGAGTAAATAAATAATCTATACAATCACACAAGCATTTGGGGGAGTAAGCACCAACAAGCAAATCAGATGATTCCTAGTGGAAGTTGTCTCAGTTATGCTAGATGTTCCTCCTCATTCGTGTCCAAACACAGAACCCACTCTTAGCATTTGTCCTGAGCATACAATGTTCCCAGAGAGGAATGGTCTGGGGGAGTGTTGGAGGATAAGTTTTGAGGTCCTTCTCTTTGAGTAGAAGAAGGGAAGGGCTGGGTTTGGGAAGCAAGGTGATGAACACTGGGAGGGAAGAAGTGGATTGAAGAGGCAGAGTAGAAACTTGCATACATAGTTTCATCCTTTAGTCTGATGTGGTTGAATTCGTTCTGGAGCGGGGAGGGTCTGGGTGGAAATGGGGTTCTCCAGTGATTTCAGTAGTGGAGGAGCAGTCTTGGGGGTAGGATTGAACCTAGTTGTCCTTTGCCAGGATGTCATTTTTATCCTATTTTTTTTCCTGGGCAATTTCCTGTTGGGGCCAAAATTTATAAGTGGCATTTTTGGTTTCTTTCTGTCATTAGGCTAAATTTCCAAATTGTACCTGTGATTTGGAAGGATTTTGGAATCCTCACTCTGGGGAAAAGTCAGAATCCTGATGATTAAGGTTTCAGTTTCAAAGTGAATGCTTGTTGGCCCTTTTTTAGAAACAGATGCACACATGTATGTGCATAAGTACTTAAGTTCACTGTAATATGTGGCTTCTGTCTCCTACTTATGATTAAGTTGCCAGTGAAGTTTACATTGTAAGGCCATTGTAAGACCGTTGTGGATGGTCCTAGAATTTTGGGCATTATTGTGCAACTTCTGTTAATTATAGCTTGAATTTTAATGATTCCTCGAGAAAACCAAAGAACAGAGCCTTTGTCAGGGTATGTCCAAGCCCCCAAGGGAATTTGGCTGCTTCCTTCTAAGTCAGCCTTTTGATTGCCTGCAGCCTGATCTTAATTTCTTATGTTTAATACTAAACATGGAGTCTCTCTCTCAGTCTTGGACAATGTAAGACCTGGTGACAGGTTACATATAGGTTTCAGAAGTATTTCCTGACCCAGGGCTGCTTTGTGGGAATGGGTTTAATATGTGGACAACTCATTGTTGGAGAACTCTTAATATACTTGTGCTGTTTACAGGTGCACCAGGAAATAGATTTGAAGAAAGAAAAAGTCCAGGTTTTGGGAGAGGTAAGGATACAAATTCCTCTCAGGGGAAACAGTAACAATTTCACTATATCAACTATGGAGAACAGAAAAATAGCTTAAATTAGTTTCAAGATTTTTCTGGTTCACTTGAGTTACTTCAGCTAGCTCAAGTTGCTGTAACCCTTCATCTGACTTTAAAGGTGCGTTGCATTGGTCATAAGCCTTACATCTGAAACCTTGTACAGTAGGCAAGTGTATTCGATGTAGACAAAGTGTGATATGTCATTGCCTTCAAATTTTTCCATTTATCAGTTACAGAATTTATTAATGCCGTTCTTGCATACTTTGTCAACTTGGACACTGAGTATGAGTAAGCCACATGTCTGTAAATAGGTCTGAATAATCTAGATTACTATCCACACAGGTGGAAAATGGCTTACTTAATGTTTGCACAGTTGTTTGTCTCAATTGTGAACTGAAAGATGCACATAGCCTTCCAGGCTAAGATTCATAGTTCTTAAGAAAATATAGCTAGTGCTAGTATAGAAAAGTAATTGCTCCTTTCCATTTTAATGGCTTTGTTATGGAAGAAGTTGATGATAATGAAGACAGCCAGGCAGAATCAGTATTCTCAAGGAGAGGAGGTAAGACCACAATGATTTGGGCAATTAAGAAGCGAATCCTTTTTTTTTTTTTTTAAATAAAGGGTATCTGGGTAGGAAATACAAGTACTCCATTTTTCAGTTGTTGGAGGAGGGTATCTCTGTATGGGTGAGTCCTTCCTCCGTGTTTTACAGGCAGGTCTGCACCTTAAGGTGTTGCCACTATTACTGTTCATGGTGTACATGCTGTGCTTCTTCTGTTGAAGTAGGACATTTTCAGATCATTGCTATCTTTGTCAGGAATGAATACAAAGGCCAAAGGAAAACAAAGAAATGACCAAAAAGGCTACAGTAAGATTGCCTTCTCTACTGCAGCATGCCTCTCCTGCTGCTGATTTTTAAAAAAGGTGGATCCCAGAGCATGTAAGGAATTGTTTTATGAAGCAGCAGAGGAAGGCAACGAGTACTCCAGGATCTTCATCTTGTCTACCTCAGATTCTACCATTGTCTCCTAAAAATTTCCAGAAATGGGCCTTCACAGGAGATTCCAGGTTTCATAGCATGTAGTACGCAGCATACTCATGGTGGGCAGCATCCTTGTTGAGGATAAGGACCATAAAAGAGGCTCCTGTGCCAGGAGTGAGGAGTACAGAACAGTCAGTCAGGGGTTTCATCCACCCCCCCCCCCCCCTGCCAGTTTTCTTTTGGACCCAGAGACTCTAGAAACAACAAGTATCCGGTTTCATGGAATGTTAGAATTCCAAAACAGCCACCACTGCATTCTCCAGCCTTGCATCCAACCTGTCCCCATCCAAGCCAAGAATAAGTTACACTGGGCATGATGTTTGGCCACCAGTCAGTGACTTCCTCATGAAGTTAGCTCTACAATATATCAGTGGGCCCTACAGACTATCCAAGATATGTCTACAGACTCTCAACTAATTCAGAACACCATGGATAGGATAATTCTTGGAGCTATGGCCCATGTCAGCAGCAGCACAGCAACAGAGCAAATACTATAGCACAACATTTCTTTGGGATCTACTTTATCATGCCCAAGAAAAAATGAGATCAGAGGACAGTCCTGTAGGGTTTCAGCTATCTAGTTAAGATGTCTGTCAGGAAAATCCTAGAGTCTTGTCCCAAGATTCCTTGTCTCCGTTGACCTGACGAAAGCTTACATGTATTTCTCAGTTTGCATTTGTTGTGCATTTATTTATTTATATCCCATTTTTCTCCCCACAGTTGGGAGTTAGAGTGACTTAGAACGTCATTCTCCCCTCCTCCATTTTCTCACAACAACCCTGAGAGTTTGTGACGGGGCCCAAGTCACCCAGTGAGCTTCCATGGTAGAAGTGGGGATTTGAACCTGGATTACTCAGGGTCCTAGTCAGCTGCTCGATCCACTGCACCATATTGGCTCTCTTCAACATGGGCAGTACCTAGAGGTTAAAATTTCTGGAAATTTTGAAGCTACATTAGCATTTCTTTTGTCTTTTCTAGATTGAAAGTCATTCTGTTACTTTAGGAACAAAATATGACTATGGACATTTTTACTTGGCATGAAATTATCACAACTAGCATATTAAAAATATAGTGTATCCAAACAATTATTACAAACAGAATACCCACCCACGTGCAAAAACAAAACAAACCTTTTTATTTTCTTCTGACAGCACCTCCTAAAGGAAGAAATGCATCTTGTTCTTGCAATGGAGAGTTCAGTTTGTAACCTCAGTGCACAGAACTTGCTTGTCCTCAGTGCACAGAAATTAGATCAATCTGATACCTTTGTCTTAAAATATTTTATTCATCATGTTAAAATAAAACGTTCCATAATCAATTTCTTTTCTTTTTTCAATTTTTCCAATTTTCCGGAAAAAAACAAAAAAGGCTTCAAGAAAAAAACAGAAAAAAACCAGCCCCCCCCCCAATTTTTCCGGTTTTTTCCCCGAGCCTTCACATCTCTAGCAGTACCTCAGGTTCTCATAGAACCAGAGTTGCAGCCAGTATAGGGTTTTCCCCTGACCCAGGACAAATGGTCCCAGACCAGGGCACGGCATAAATTGACTGGAACTTGGGGTAATCAAGTTAGCCCTCCATACCTTATGAAATTAAAAAAAAAATCTTTCAATTAATTAATTGCTCAATCCTGCAGAGCTTGCTGGCTCTGAGCGATTTACAGTTACTCCATTACACACGGGCCTAACAATGATTCAAGGGGTAAGGGAGGACAACATATAATCTTTAAATCACGCATGTTCGCAGTCGACGGGGAGTTTTGTTCAGCTGTAAGGTCAGACGTGTTCCAACAGCATTTTCCCCTCGGCGTAGCTTGATGTTGTCAGCTTTCTCCAGACTGCTTCAAGTTGCAGCGCAGCACTGCCACCGCCTGGCTGGATGGCCCATTACAGGCTTCCTTGATGCTGAAGAGTTCTTTCTAGGCTTTTCGGTCTTACGCGCTGGACATTCCATTCGTCGGTTAACACCTCCCCCACCCGGGGGGGGTTTAGTGTGTCCACCCTCTCTAAGGAGTGGTACCCATTTTATCTACTCGCCGAAGCTTTCGAAACCGCTGGGTGGACAGCGAGCTGGGGACAAGGCTGGTAGCTCACAACAGCACGGGGCTAGAACTGACAGCAGCTCTGTTCAGCTCAGATGAATTAACCAGCGGATAAATCCCCTGTGCCACTGCTCCCCTCCCACTGCGGTTATCTTCAAATGTCCTGCTTTGGGTTTCCCCATCTTCTGTGATTAGGTGGCTGGCTAGTGCTCTTCTGCTTAAACTGCCTGCAGAAGCAGAAGAAGGTATGCTTGCCCAAACCAGGTTATGGCCAGGACCCTACTGGGAATGGAGAACCCACTCGCCAATTAATTCCTTCTCTCCTTCACCTGTGGAGCTGAGCTGGATTGAGATATATGTTAAGATAGCATAGGGGATTCTGTCTTTTTGGCTGGTAAGACATTTTCTGCAGATCTCTCTTTCACTGGAAATGAAAGTAGTCTGCAAGATCTTCAGTGCAGCCCTATCTGTGAATTATGGTGGGAGGACTAACCCATAAATAGATACACACCTACAGAGATCAGTCCAACATTTCATTCTCTAGCTCATACCTCTTAAACAGTGGTCAGTGGCACTGAAGTAGCCAAAAGAAGGCAAAGAATTAATCTTTCTTGTTCATGTGGTCCTAGGATTGTAGTCTTCGCCTGCTAGTAGTGTAAAATAGACACTGTCCAGGTGTTGGGCACTTTAGAAAATGCATCGGAATCTCACTGGAGCAGAAGTTGGGTACTGGGTGTGTGTGTGTGGGAGTGGCTGAGGAGCCTCTGCATGGTGGCATCAAATTCTGCATGCCCTCACCCTCTTTGTAGCTTTTGTGGTGTGTGTTAATCACTTTTTTGCATTGTTTGTTTCCAAGGAATGATTAATGGCAGTGATGCACGTAGGGGTGGAAGAGGGTCAACAAGAGGAGGACATGGGCTATTTACAAGTAAGCTCTACTAGTACTTTTAAAGTTTTACAGAGGTTTTCAGTTCTGAATTATTACTAATTTCTCCTGTCAGCTAAGGAATGCTGCTAAGAATAAAAATAACTTAATTATGACTTTCGTTGTTTTTGTTGGGTTTGATTGTGACAGATAATGAATGTGAGATGCAAGATGGAAGACAGCGTTCTGGTTTCTTTGGCTCAAAAAGAGGGAAGTTTGGTGCTCCTTCAGGTAAGAATTCAAATAACGCTTGGTTCATGGATGGAGGGGTTTGTTTTATACAGGAAGATATACACTGTTATATTGGATTGTGTTACTCTCACACTAGTGATCTCATGTTAAATCTTGTGGTCATTTGGATTACAAAATAGACAAGAGTTGTTTGCAGTGGATGCAAGCAAAGCAGTGGCTCACCAGAAAATGTTGTACACAAAGACCTAGCTAGGATAGGATACTATTGCTAAACAGATGGTGGGAATAGGTTTATATTGAGAGAAATTCCTAACTGCACCTTTTTGTTTTTCAGGTGATTCTGAAAATAGAAGAGGAATAGGATTTAGAGACAGAGGTAAATGCCTTACAAATGACTTGCAAGCTAATAATAATAATAATAATAATAATACTTTCCATTTATTAATCGCTTTCCCCAGTGGGCTCAAAGCAATGTACAGTTACTCAATATAGACAAGGGACTAACAATGTTTGTAGGGGATAGGGAAGACAACATATATTCATTTTTAATTGCACGCGCCGTCACTGCCCGGTATAGACGTCTTTCTGGCTTGGTACTTATTGTATGAAAAGATGAGGAAGTTTCCTTGTTTCTATGATTTTTCTGTAATTCTGCTAAAATTGATCTTATTACACATCTTTGTCACTGTCTTTCTTTTTCCCCATTCTGCTGTCTTTAAACAGGACTGTTTATATGTGCTTATTGTTTACTAATTGTCCAGTAATTCTTTCAGACCAGCGAAATCTGTCTCTGATTATGCTTTCAACCTTCAGTGAACTGAATAGACCTAGATGGCTTATCCTTTTAAGTTGTGTTGTATTGTTAATGCTTTTTTGTATGTGGTTTTATACTTTGTTTTTTAACAGGGGGTTACAAGGGGAGCAACGAAGAAGTAATTGGAGGTGCTGGGAAAAGTAAGTGTACTTCTTCGTGGTTTCTGCGTATGACACTGATGGTGGGTGGAGCTAGTGGCAAAGGATTGCCTTGGCTCTAGAAGCTTCTGCAGTTTAAATCTGCACATGCTCAGTTCCCATCAGTGTGTCTGCACAGATTTTCACTTGAACATCAGTTATAGGTAAGCAGACTGTTTAAATATATGCAGTTATTCTATGCATTCTTTCGTTGACCTGACAGTCTGTTTTTCTAAACATTAATTTCCTTTAAGGTATGTGGAAATCGGATGGTGATGGAGAAGGGGGTGACTCTCTAGGTACGTTATACTGTAAGAAAATTAAGAGAGATTGAAGCATGTCTGACATAATGAAAATAAAAAAATCACTACCACAGCCTTACATTTGCAGGTCCAAAGGTGACATATGTGCCGCCGCCGCCACCAGACAGTGAAGATGCTATCTTTGCACATTATCAGACAGGAATAAACTTTGACAAATACGATAACATTCTTGTGGAAGTGTCCGGACGTGATTGCCCAGCCGCAATTCTGGTTAGTGATCGATCTTCTAATGTTCCAGAGCATGAGTTTAATGTAAAGTACTTAAGTCTAACTAAAGAATGCACAGAGACAGGATTTGAAGGAAAAGTAATTTTATCTTACGACCACACTGTATCAGGTTCTGTAGTTGTGTCATAGTTTGTGTTTAATCTTTAAGCCACTTTGAAATGGTTGACAAGCAGCTTACATATTTGGATATTTTTTTAAAAAATCACAAAAATATCAACCATACAGGGTATGGTGAATAACAGCAGCAGCTAAGCAGAAAGCAGCTAAAAGTGCAGTAGTAATAAATTGTTAAAGGTAAAGGTTTCCCTTGCTCGAAAGCCAGTTGAATCCAACTCTAGGGGGCAGTGCTCATCTCCGTTTCCAAGCTGAAGAACCAGTGCTGTCTGAAGACGTTTCCATGGTCATGTGGCCGGCATCACTAAATGCCAAGGTGCACGGAATGCTGTTACCTTCCCACCAAAGCGTTACTGTGATGAGTAGTATCTTATTTCATACATTGTGAGAAATCCCCTTCCCCAAGTATCCAGCTTGTACTCTTAAAGTGGAATGCAAGATTGACTTAATTTTGTTAGATGATGAATGATAGCTGCAAAATAGGTTTTCAAGTTGTACAGAGACGAAGGATGGGCGCGGACAGGGAAAATGGAGGTTCGTTGTGGTTCACAAACCACAAACCTTTCCATTTAACAAGCTGTTTCATGGTTCATGATGTCTGTGGCATGGTAGAATGGCCCCCCTGTGCACTAGAGACACCAAACTTGCAGTGAGTCTCCCGTTGACTCTCCTCTACCTGCTCTCCAAGTTTGATGAGGATTTAGGGGGGCAGAGTTGCAGCCCCCAAAGCAGGTGCCCCCAGGAAAGTGCTTAGAAGTGTGTTGAATGGACTCCTACAAGCTAGAGACATCAAACTTGCAGGGGATGCCCTTCTACCTGCCCCCCAAGTCTGATGAGGATTGGCTGGGGGTGTAGTAGCCCCCTAAAGCAGGTGCCCTGGAAAGTGCTCTCTGGGGAATCACAGCCACAGGTTGGTGTTTCCAGGGCCGCAGAAGTCCACCACCACCACCACCCGATTGCCTGGACAATTTAGTCATCAGCGCCAGCATATCTGGCCCACAAACCGCTCCCACAAACTGGGCGTGTTGTGTGCCTGACTGCTGGCATAAAGTGGGAGAAAGAAAATGGCATTCTACTCTTACAACTGTAAAATGCAGCTTTTAATTAAATATATGTCTGGACAGTCTTTCCATAGACTTTTTTTTTTTTTGTGGGAAGGTGTACAAGGGATTTTCAGGAAGCTGCCAATGAAAAGGGTTCAGAATTTTCAAGTTTGTGGCTATTTGTATGTTTGCCAGAAATAGGGTAAACAGGTCTTAGTTTTTATGACAACAGTTTGGTCGCTGTGCTCATGCACACTCCTCCTTCCGCCTTCGCTGTGTGGAGCATAGAATAAAACTTCAAGCTCCCAGTTTACAATGATGTCCAGTCATGGACAGTACCTCAGTGAATTGAGTTTATTTACTCCACATACTTTGAATTCACCAATGGGCTGCATATGTATATCATGGTGAATGGGAACTTGTTCATACCAGTAAGTTTTGCATCAGGCTTTGTGCATGAAGGACATTGGAAGGAGCAAAGCTGCAACTTGTCATATCAAAATGCAGCCTGTGTGTGCTTGGAAGGCATTCTCCATTCCTTCAAATAGAGAATGTGTATAAGTAAAATATAACAATCATTTTCTTAGACCTTTGAAGAAGCTGGTCTCTGTCAAACATTAATGAAGAATATTGCGAAAGCTGGATATTCTAAACTTACCCCTGTGCAGAAGCATAGCATTCCTATTGTGCTGGCAGAACGTGATTTAATGGCATGTGCCCAAACAGGATCTGGGAAGACAGTGAGTATAAAATTGCAAAATCCGGCTACTTGCAGTAGCAGTTTTTATTATGTGGAACGTGTTAAACTGCCTTATTCTGAACCACAACATTAAAAAAACAGTGGGGGAACATTTTAACCTTCCAGGACATTCAGTTGCTGGCCTAAAAGTAGCAGTTATCTTACAAAGGTATTTCTTTTCTTTTACAATTTTTTTTTAAAAAAGGGAACAACAACAATACAAAAAGTTGATCACTCCATAAAAGCTGGCACACATTAAACTACATCAAGACCACTATTAAATCAACAAAATGAGGGTCATAAAGAACGTGAAACCACAGAGGGGCAAATTCCATCTTCAAAACAACTAAACCCCAACATGAATCAATCAAAGGAATTTCAAAGGGAGATTAGAAAGAGAGGCTGCTGAATTGCATATGATAATGAAACTCGAGACGATGCATCTACCTGGATTTAATCGAGACCTGGGTTTCCTGTCTCATTACCAATACTGATTTCTCCACGCCTGCTACCTCTCTCCATATCATACCTAATCCAATCACACCTGCTATTGTCATTTGCCTGCTAATGTCATTTGCAGTCATTCACTTAACACTGGAGAAAAAATGCTGTTTCTCTGCCCGAAACGGCATTTTTTCTCCAGTGTTAAGTGAATGACAGCTATTGTTTTTAACTGGAAGTTCTTGTATACTCACCTGCTAATGTCATTTGGCATCTGAAATCACTCCACTTTCTAATATATAGGACAGATGGACTCACATTCTAGCTCGGGTGGCCAAACTTGCTTAACATAAGAGCCACATAGAATAAACATCAGATATTTGAGAGCTGAAAGACATGAACAAATATTACATGTTTTTACTGAAAAATATGCAGATTTGCTTTTTATTAACATTAAATGAGACCACAAAAATAATAACAAAAGTGGTAAAAGCAGATATTGATAATGATATTTATTTGTTCAATGATAATTTGTTTGCTAATGATATTTAGCTTCCCCAACCACCCTGCCGAGAGCCGCACAATATGTATGAAAGAGCCGCATGATTGAGGTTTATGAGATTATGCATAGGGAAGAGCAGGTAGAGAAAAAGGTACTTTTCTCCCTTTCTCACTATACAAGAACTTGTGGGCACTCCATGAAATTGCTGAGCAGTCGGGTTAGAACGGATAAAAGGGTACTTCTTCACCCAAAGAGTGATTAACACTTGGAATTCACTGCCACAGGAAGGGGTGGCGGCTACAAGCATGGACGGCTTCAAAAGGGAATTAGATAAGCATATGGAGCAGAGGTCCATCAGTGGCTATTAGCCACAAGGTATAGATAGGGACTCTGGAGCAAGTGATGCTCTGTCATCTTGGTGCTTGGGGGGGGGGTCAACAGTGGGAGGGCTTCTAATGTCCTGGCCCCACTGGTGGACCTCCTGATGGCACTGGTATTTCTGGCCACTGTGTGACACAGAGTGTTGGACTGAATGGGCCTTTGGCCTGATCCAGCATTGGCATCTCTTACGTTCTTATGCTTCCGAGCCAGTTTGGCCACCCCTGTTCTAGCTGTATCTGTAGAAGTGAGCAGTGACTCATGAAAGCTCATACCTTACCACAAATGTTGTTCGTCTTTAAGGTGCTACTACAGGTTCTTAGCCACAGTGGGGCATTTGGGGGCAGAGCTCCACCCATGAGCCCTGCCCCCACCACCTGATAATGCCAGATACCCACACCTGCAGTGTGCCTAGCTCCCGCAGCAGGGAGAGGCTAAGGAAAGTAAGGGAAGCTACCCTGCAGTTTCTGGTCAGTTTCATTCCCCTGGGATCAGCCGTTAAACCTAACAGCTGTTCCTCCAGGAGTGAAACCAGAAGCAGCAGGGCAAGTTTCCTTCCCTTCCCCAACCTCCCCACTGCTGGGGGGTAGGGGGCTGGTGGAGAGAGAGAAGGCATGGTGATGGTGGTGGGGAAGCCAATCTCTTTCCCATAACTTTCCATGGCGGAGGGAAGCCAGTCTCCAGGTGGTGGCTGGAGATCACCTAGCATTACACCTGATCTCCAGGTTGACTCTGTGGCATTATATCCCCATTTAAGTTCCTCCCCAAACCCTACTCTCCTCAGATTCCATCCCAAAACCTCCAGTTATTTATTTATTTTGTTAAGTATAAGCATAATGGGTGGCCCACAAGAAAAAAAATGCCTCACAAAACGAAAAATCCTGGCTGCGGCCCTGCTGGACTTTTACTCTTTTCCGCACCAGACCATTAGTCTATCAAGGTCATTATTGTCTACTGAGACTAGCAGTGGCTCTCCAGGTTTTTGGATGGAGGGCTTTCACATAACTTGATCCTTTTAAGTGGAGGTGCAAGGGGTATTAGCTTGAAAATGAAAAATTTCAAAATTCCAATTTGCTACAGAACTGCTACAACTGTGAAGCTTTGTTTAATGTATGAAGATGAAAACACTGATATTTAAGACAGCGATTTTCGAACTCTTATAGTGGGCCCCACATCTAGACTCTACTTTTCAGGGCACATTTGAAAAATCGATGCTGCATCTCCCTCACTAATATAAAAAGCTGAAGTTTTGCATTTAATACTGAACAAGTTTGTATTTTTAGTATATATAAATACAACATCACTGAGCAACAAGGATATGTTTCATGGCTATTTTGAACATCATATTGTCATTTTAGTTTCCTATAGCCTTCACTCCCAACTCACTCTGTTTCTCTACCTCTTTCCTGGACTCACAGCCCGTTTTTGTGTTCCAGCCTACAGTTTGAAAACCACTGTTCTAAGGATTTGTTTCATTTGCGAGCAAAATACGTATTCTGGAGAAGTGTTTTTATAGATAATTAGTTTTTATTAGAGCCATTATCTCCCCACAAGGATGATCTACTTTACAGGGGACATTTGGGGATTTTAGGCAGCCCCTTCTCCCCACTTGGCGTAGCTTCTGCTAGCCAATAGAGGATTGTTTTATACTGCTCCCCTTGCCAAAAGGATAAAGTCTAACTTCTCCATCAGTGGAGGAAGATTGGGAAGAGGGGAAATCTGATAATAATGTTGCTTGCTTAATGCATGGTAGCAAATTAAAGATTAAGAAGCACTGTTATTGTCCAAGTGATGGTACAGTTTAACTGGAGGTTTCTTAATTAATCTTAACCTTGCTTCCTGAAAATGCAAGCTTCAACAAAGACACTTTTTTCCCATAAGCCTCCGTAAAATGTCACTGATGCATATTGATGTTACGTTGGCCCTGATAAGGTGATAGTACTTGTAATCTTAGGACCTAAACTGGAATGTATATATTGGCAATATTACTTTCTCTAATATCTGTAACTGCCACCGACACAAGGCCAGATACGTTTGTGGCCTCACATACCTTTTTGTGTAATTTAATTCCAGATTGGAACATTCATGTTTGGGTCCTATATCAATTGCTTACTGATTTACAAGTTAATGGGCTTTGTTATATGCTGTAGTCTGTACTATTTGACCTCTGAAAAAGTCTTTTCTGGGCTGAAAAACATCAGGTCATACATGACATTATGAGGCTTTCCTTGGGCCCCTACAAGGTTTTTAACTGGTTTTGAAATCAACGTGTACTTTTGTCTATAGTTATGTATGTTTTTAACTTTTGGCCCTTTACTAGTTTTCTGAACTTTCTTTAGAGGTGTTGGATTTCTGAACTGAAATATCTGTTCTTTAGGCAGCTTTTCTAATACCAATTTTGGCTCAAATGATGCGAGATGGAATTTCTGCCACTCAGTTTAAAGAGCAGCAAGAACCAGAATGTATAATAGTAGCTCCAACAAGAGAACTTGTCAATCAGATCTTCCTTGAATCAAGAAAATTTGCATATGGGTAAGTATTTAAGCAAAATATATCTGAAAAGTAGAGCTCCCAGTCTGTCTGTGTGTTTGAAAAGAGTAGTGGTCCTGTGGCACCAGCATTGGTTCCCTTTCCACCAAATGATAAAATAGCCTATGCTGTAAGTAGGTGGCTGAACTTAGATCACAAGAGCACGCTGGTACTTTCATAACTTCAGAAACTCTCTCAAGTTGGATAGGATAAGCTGTAGTTCCATATGGTGAGGCAAGCTGTCAAATTCTGTTGTTCCTGAATCAGTAAAATGCTGGCTATTCTGCAGAGCTGTGGATGAAAAAAGGAAACTTAGTTAAATTTGAGCTTCTTGTTTTCTGTTGCATGTGACCACAAATTCTGTTACTAGGTTTTGGATGTATAAATTTGAGGGAGAAAAATGAGCCCAAACTTCCCATCAATTGTTGTTCAGTCGCACAGTCGAGTCCGACTCTTCGCGACCCCATGGATCATCTCCCGCCAGGCCCTCCTGTCTTCCACCGTCCTCTGAAGTTGGCTCAATTTCATGTTCGTTGCATCGATGACACTGTCTAACCATCTCATCCTTTGCCGTCCCATCAATTACTGTTCAACAACTAGGAAATAAGCATGATTAGGGCATATGCTACAGGAAACAAAGTAGCTGCTCCTTGTGACCTGTATGACAGTGAAGCTTTCCTTCTCAAACCTGCACTGCTTGAAGTAAGGGTTGTATGAACTCACAGGAGGTTACCATCACCTCTCCCAGAGGGTGATATTGGCACAGTCTCTTTGTACCTTCTTTAGCAGGTTTAAGTTAATACTGTATTGGCCTGAGTATATGATGACACCCCGCCGGGAAAAACCACACGGATTTTTTTAAATGACTGTACCTAAAAGTTAGTATGCAAATTTAAAATGATCCCCTCTATTTCTTGATGGTGGGCGGTGGGGGGAGGAGAAGGAAACGTTATCTTTTTGGGTAAATGCAGTGTGGGAGACTTCAATGGGAGTGTGAATGGTGTGGTTAGAGTTCTCCAGAATGAAATTGTTGTATGTTTATTATATTGTGTTTATTTTGGTATTTCATGGCTTTGAATGCTTCATGCTCTTCTAATAGAGGGGTTGGTGGTTCTTTGGTAATGTGTGCCTTACATAATCATTAAAATGGCATTTGGTGAGATTGACCTCTATTAAATGACATCTGGAAGAAAAGGAATTTGCATGTTAAAGAATTTGGGTTGTTTAAATTGAGAAGCCTCACCATGTTTAGGTCACTTAACAGCACAATATCTGCTTAAAGTTGATGGAGAAGCCAAAGCCAAATTATTCCCTTCTAAGCCTATTGACTTCAGGTGACTTAGGATAAAACGGCACTGATTTGGTGATCTCTTTTAAATCTTAGGAGATTTTGACTCAAAGGGAAAATCCATAAGTCCATGGGTATTAACTGTGGGGTCACTATGAATGCCAGGTGTTATCTCTGTATAGCTATGTTTTTTACATGAGTGCATCAGATGCATCAAATGCATGGCACTATTTTAAAACCGACTGCACAGGGGTTTCTTTACATATTTGATTTGTATAATGATATTTACAAATATGGAAAAAATATGTCTAGCACAACTACATCTAATTTCAGATACAGCCCATGAAACACTTCTACTATACTAATTTAATACATTTCAGTGGGAGTTGTACAGGGTTTGTACTGAAATTATACACTTTAATTTAAGTACAAATGCTGCATGTTTTAGAGTATGGGTTAGAGATGAAGAGTTCCTGGAAATTTTGAAACCACTGGAAACACACACACCCTCCCCATTTTTAGGGTAAAAATGGAAATTTGGGGGAAATTGGACAATGTGAAGTATTTATTGTCTTACAGTATAAAAGGCATTAGTTATAACTTAGCATATAAAATTGCAGTATTTGACATTTTTATAATTTAAAAGTTATAAATCAGGGGTGTCGAACTGATTTGTTAGGATGGCCGGATCTGACATAAATGAGACCTGCTGGGCCGGGCCATTTGTGTCATAAAATGTAATGCTAGCTAACAGAGATATAAACTTCATAAAGGACACAGGGTTTTTTTTAAACTTAAAATAAGAACATGCTTAAAACATTAGTACTCCTGCAATATTTTGTTTATTTAACTGTTTGATAACTGACACCTCTTGCTCTGAATTATTGCATCAAAATGTCTGCTGTTGCAGTCTTGAGTATGCAGGTGTGTATCTGTAAGCTGCAAACCTACAATGATGCAGCAGCAGCAGAACTAGAAGAAGAAGCAGAAGACAGCCAGTTTCACTGCGGGCCTGATAAAAGCCCTCTGGGGCCTGATGCGGCCCCCAGGCCGCGTGTTTGACACCCTTGTTATAAATGCCTCAGATCTGTTCAAGTAAAATTGCAAATATACCCAATATTTGAGAGAGAATTGCAAGTTGATGCACCATATGCTATCTTAGCACATGTACCTTACTTTTTGGTATCCGGTTAGAGATAGCTAAGTTCTCAGTGAAATGTCCAGTTTTCCACTGAAGCTTTGGTACATTTTCTGCCTCACCTACTTGTTACCCTTTCCCCTCCTCCCTCCTACAAGTTACTTTTATTCATCCGGTGGTAAATGTGTCAGTGGTTTGAGGGAGAGGTGAAAAGGACAACAGAAAGCATGCACCTGTTGAGAAGCAATGAAAGCCTTGCACGCTCCATTCCCCGGTGAAGATTAGATATTCTTCTTGGTGCAGAAATGCATCTTGGATTTAAGAGCTGTATATATCTACAAGCATGCCCACCTTGCATTTCATTCTTTCTAAAAGAGAAAATATTTCATAGGAGTTTTTTTAAGTACTCCCCCAAATTTCTGATTGTTCACTGGAAAAACTGGAAAAGCCTCAAGAAAAAAGCCCCCCCCCCGACAACAGAAAGCATGCACCTGTTGAGAAGCAATGAAAGCCTTGCACGCTCCATTCCCCGGTGAAGATTAGATATTCTTCTTGGTGCAGAAATGCATCTTGGATTTAAGAGCTGTATATATCTACAAGCATGCCCACCTTGCATTTCATTCTTTCTAAAAGAGAAAATATTTCATAGGAGTTTTTTTAAGTACTCCCCCAAATTTCTGATTGTTCACTGGAAAAACTGGAAAAGCCTCAAGAAAAAAGCCCCCCCCCCAGTTGTCTCAATTTTTTCCCAGGCCTTCACATCTCTAGTAGGGGTGTGAGCCAGTGTGGTGTAGTGGTTAAGAGCGGTGGACTCTACTCTGGAAAACTGGGTTTGATTCCCTGCTCTTCCACATGAAGCCAGCTGGGTGTCCTTAGGCCAATCACAGTTCTGTCAGAGCTCTCTCAGCCCCACCTACCTCACAGGATGTCTGTTGTGGGGAGAGGAAGGGAAGGTGATTGTAAGCTGTTCTGAGACTCCTTTGGGTTGTGAATAGCAGGGTATAAAAATCAACTTGTATCAAAAAAATGGAGAAGGCATGCTTTTGTTATTCCAAGTTCTGGGGACTCTTCTTACCAGTTGAGGATCTTTTTCAGGTATTTTTTCTAGGTTCCAAAACTTCGTGCCCATTTTAGCCATTTCTTCCCACCGCCCCCCAGGAAGTGGGGGAGAGCTGGTATCACCAAAGAAATGTTACTGAGCATCTCTTGTCCCTTTAAAGTTTAAAGGGCCATTGTTTTCTATGAGAAGACCTGACCTCTGAAATTGAGGGCCCAGTGTTCCTATAGAAAATAATGGCTGTAGTATTTCCTGTGGGTGGTAGGCATAGCCTTCAAAGTCAAGTCCACCCACCCAATCAAGTGTAGTCATGCTCTGGCCGCTTTAAAATTTAAAGGGCCATATTTATGGGGGTAGACCTGGCTTCTGATTTCAGTGGACAGGTTTTCCCATAGAAAGTAATGACTCTTTAAAATTTAAAGGAAGGGAGATGTGACCAAATAGCTGCTTGGGGTACCAATTTCCTCCTTCTCTCTCTTAGCTCCTGGTGTGGAAAACCTGAAAAATTCCTAAAATTCCATGGGATAAATTTCCGTTATTCCTAGAATTCGGCCCCATTTGGGGTTATTTTGGATATTCCCCCCCAAATACCTGATTTGTGGTTTATTTTTTGCTTAGGTACATCAGAGTGCACATTTCTACCTAGAGTGCAATGTAGTGGAAATGCTTGAGAGTTTACTTCACACTATTTAACTATCATTTATGTTAAAAGTTTATCCAGAAAGTAAATAATGTGGTATTATATTATAAAATGTTAATACCAAGCTGCTTGTTCAAAATATAATATAAACAGTTGTATGAGGCAGTCAGTTCATCATGAAAATATAATTTTATTTTCCTGTTGACTAGAACTTGTATAAGGCCAGTTGTGGTTTATGGAGGGACGCAGACAATTCATTCAATTCGTCAGGTAATGCAAGGCTGTAATATATTATGTGCTACTCCTGGAAGGCTTCTGGATATCATAGGCAGAGAAAAGGTAAGTAAAAGTTTTCTGGATTCTATTTATCTGTTGAATTCATGACATTGTTTTACTATGGCTGTGTGTTTGTGATGAGGACAAGCCTCTGAAGATCTTGGACTCGCTCAATCTTTGACGTGGTCTCTGTGCTTCACACCCATGGGATACAGTGCGCATGCACTGGATCAGTCAGCATTGTAGCAAGCTCTTAACGGATTTTTGTGCCCAGACCTTGGGCATGTGCAGGAACCCCACCACGCATGCCCAGAGGGGTGGGCGCGGACATCCCGCCAGTTCCTTTCTTTCCGCCGCGCTGGAAGCACCTTCCTTTCGTTGGTCTGATCGGTAGCTATTTTTCCTCAGAGGCTCTTTGGATTTCTCTTCAGTTTTCTTTATTTTCCATGTCTATCTTTGTTTATTGTTTTCTTTCTTTTTTTTAAAAAAAGACTTGTTTAGTTGAGGGGGAAGTTTTTTCATTTACCTCACTTTAGCCTTCGCGCTTCCCCCCCACACCTCTTTTTCTTCTCCATCATTATTTTATGGAGAAGAAGTGGGGCTTTTTCAAGCATTGCAAGGGTTGCGGCAGTAAGCTTGCTCCACCTGACGGCCACACCCTTTGCATTTTTTGTCTTGGCGAGACACACCGGCCAGAGTCCTGTCGGCACCGCGCTAAGTTTTCAAATCAGACCAGGAAAAACCGAGCAGCGCGTCTCCAGGTGGCGTTACTGGAATCGGCGCTAAATCCCACTTCCGTCATGGATCCAGAAGTGCCAGTAATGCCATTGATGGCTCCAGTATCGAAGTCCTTGTCTGATATCGTCCAGTCAACATTGAAGTGTTTGGCACCGATGGCGCAGTCTTTGGCATCCACTCCCGTGAAGAAGAAGAAGTCGGGTAAGGAGCACTAGTCGGCCAAAAAGGGCTCCTCTAAGGCCCTAAAGGCGGTGAAGTCTGGGAAAGTAGTGGGTCCTGCACCGGGTGGTGCCCCCTGCTCCAACGGCAGTATCGGCATCGGAGGCTCCAATCGCTCCACCTATACCGACCATCCAGCTAATGGACTCTCCCATACACCAGCTAGACCATGACACGCTGGTCAATATGCGTCCTTTCTCCGACATCGATCATCTCGAGATCCTCAGTCGTCCCCTGGGCATGGATCGCTCTCCCTCTGCTCAGTCATCGACTTCTACGGTCTCGGAGTTCTATGCCGATATCAACCCAGATCGGCATCGACAGATCCCTAAAAGCACTCAGCGTCATCCTCCCCGTCTGTTTGCCGAGGATCGGCCCTTCGATATCGATGATCGGACTAATAGGGGCTGCGCACGGAGACGAGATCCTACACTGTCTCCCAGACGCTCCCGCTCTAGGAATAGATCCCCATGAGTCTTCCTGCCCCCACCACCTCCGGCTCTCTCCTGGGATCACCGCCAACTGCGTTATCTCTGTGGGGCTTATCCACCCGCATCCATGCCATGGTTGACTCCAGCAGGTTACTCTGATTGGGATCATTACTCTGCCCACAGGTCACGGTCACCCTATAGATCGAGGCCTTTAGCATCTCTCTCCCGTCCTCCGGATCATCCATCTGATGACCTTCCTCGACATCGACCGGATCAATATCGTCCTCCCAGTCCCCCTAACCCACTGTCAGCAAATCTGACTGGTCAAATCAAAACCACTTTGGTACAATTACCAGAGCCCGATTCCTCTGACTCGGCGGATGAGGATTCCGATACGGGGGCTTCAGATGTGGGGCTTCAGATGTGCACAGCTCCCCTGACCAGCTGTCTCCTAAACAGGCAGTAGCCAATGACCAACCTATATATCCGTCTGATAATTTAACCTCCTATGGAGACCTTATAAAAAGAATGGCACACTCCCTTGGACATTCAGTTGTACAACCACATCCACAGGTAACAGATGCCGTCTTCGATGTTGTGCAGCTAGATACATCGACAGCTATAGCACTACCCATGTCCACGGTCCTGTTACAGGCATCTAAATCTCCATGGGATAAACCGTCATCGGCTCCAGTGTCCACACGTCGCTTGGACCATATGTACAGAGTCCAAGAAACAGGAGCAGAATTCTTAATTGCCCATCATTCTTAATTACACTACATCGGTGCACTACTGGACTCCACAAATTGCACAGCCTACCTGCCACAAAACAGAGCAGCAGACATAATCAATCTAGCCACTGTCATGCGTTCTCGGCCTTCAGTGGCGGCTTTCTAAATACAAAGGCTACTTGGCCTCATGGCCGCTACTACATCAGTTCTGGTTTTTGCCGAATTAAAAATGCGTCACCTGCGACTCTGGTTTATCTGCAATTTCAATCCAGAGTGAGACACACACTCCACCCACCTATTCCCACCTATCAAAGTACGGGATTCTTTACTTTGGTGGACTGTCCCTTCCAACCTATTCCAGGGAGCACCCTTCCATCCTCCATTACCCCAAATTACCCTAACTACAGACGCCTTCCTCTCGGGCTGGGGCGCCCACATGATGGGACTTTGTGTCGGAGGCAGATGGGGGACACAGAAAAGGAATCAGCACATCAGTTTTCTAGAACTGCTTGCAATACAGTTCGCTGTCACCAGTTTCCTACCCCTGATCAGGGGAAAGTGTGTCACGGTCCTCACGGACAATACTACTGCCCTCAGCTATGTGAACAAGCAAGGGGGCACCGTCTCCCAACGCCTCTGCGACCTCGCCCTCCGGTTATGGGACTTCTGCATCGCCCACAACATCTTAGTCGCCACGCACGCACATCCCGGGGCACATGAATGTGCAGGCGGACCACTTGAGTCGGGCAGGACTCAATCTGCACGAGTGGGAAATGAATCCATCTTACCTTCTCCCACTCTTCCACAAGTGGGGGTTCCCCCAGATGTTTTCGCCACCAGGGCAAACAAGAAGTGTCCTCTGTTCTGCAGCCGAGGAGGCAGGGACCCACAGTCTTTGGGGGATGGTCTCCTCTACCTGTGGTCCAGAGACTTCCTCTTCCCCCCACTGCCTCTGCTTCTGAGAGTGGTGTGCAAAATCATCAGCGACAGAGCGGATTGTATCTTCATATCCCCGTGGTGGCCGAGGCAGCTGTGATTCTCAACCATCCTGGATCTGTCAGCGGGGATCTACCACCAATTCCCGCCGGTTCAGGACCTCTTGTTCCTATCCGTGTCCCCTCTCCTATACCACAATGTTCCACGACTGAAGTTGACAGCCTGGAGAGTGGTATCAACAGTTCTTCCTCCCGCATAGTGAATGTGTTGCTGAACTCTAGAAAGTCCACTACACAAAAATCTTATCATTACAAGTGGCGAAAGTTTTGTTCCTCCTTGGGTGAGGATACCCCTCGAGCCGCCTCCGCGGGTCTCGAGAAGGTTTTTGACTTCCTTCTGTCTCAGCTGACTCAGGACTGTCACATTCCTTGTTGAAAGTTTATTTGGCTGCACTTTCAGCCTACCATGTTCAAGTTGAGGGATGCACTCTTTTTTCACATCCTCTTTCTAAACATTTTTGAAGGGGCTGTTAAACCTTTATTCTCCCATCAAAAAGTCCTGTCGTCCCCTGGGACCTCCCCTGGTACTTCGCCAACTCACCAGAAAGCCTTTTGAGCCACTCACGACTTGAGAGTTGAAATTGCTGTCCTGGAAAACAGCTTTCCTGGTGGCTGTCACTTCGGCGAGGCGAGTGAGGGAAATACTGGCTTTGACATGATTCTCCTTACCTGTCGTTTTTGCCAGACAGCGTCCATCTTGTTCCTGATGTCTCATTCTTGACAAAGGTAGTTTAGAGTTTTACCTACAGGCAGAGGTCTTCCTCCCGGATTTCTTTCCCGCCTTGCCTTAAAAAACAAGTCTGCCTCACCACCTAGTGATGCATAATGCTAAAGAGCTAGAACTTCTAGCTGCCAGACAGTCTTAGGATCTCCTGCTTCTCCACGGCTGGGTACTCGCATCACGGCTCAGCGCCTGTCAAACTGGATTGTGGGTCTCATCCATCTATGTTACCTGATCGCCAAACAGCCATTACCTGGCCCTATCAGGGCTCATTCTACCAGGGCTGTCGCGACTTCCACTGCCTTCCTCCAGGGAGTGCCACTGACGGACATTTGCGAAGCCGCTACGTGGGCCACGCCTAACACCTTCATCAGGCACTATGCCCTAGACGTTTGTACGAACACCAATACCATCATGGGACGTCATATTCTATCCTCGGCTACGCAGTAGAGGACTTGCCAGCACCCTCCTCCAGGTAGGCCACTGCTCGCTAATCTCCCATGGGTGTGAAGCACAGAGACCACGTCGAAGATAAGCAGGTTGCTTACCTGTAACTGGTGATCTTCGAGTGGTCATCTGTGCATTCACACCACCCGCCCTCCTTCCCCGCCGCTGTCAGCTTCTACATTTTTCATAGGGGTTGATTTGCGGCGGTTTGAAGGAACTGGCGGGATGTCAGTGCCCACCCCTCTGGGCATGCGTGGTGTGGGTTCCCGCGCATGCCTGATGTCTGGGCGTGAAAATCCGTTAGAGCTTGCTACAATACCGATCGATCCAGCGCAGGCGCACTGAATCCCATGGGTGTGAATATACAGATGACCACTCGAAGATCACCAGTTACAGGTAAGCAACCTGTTTTTCTCTTCCTCTTCATTTTCAGGGAATGAGGGTAGGGATTATCCACTTTAGGAGACAGAGGGCAGAATGTGTTTTTCACTTCTTTCAAAGGCTCATCCAACCACAGTCACCTAGCTTTCAGATTGGTTGTTAAGATGCAGTAGCTCAGCTGCAAGAGTTCTAGTTGGCCAATTGGCACCAAGGACATATAGTTCTAGTAGAGTTGGTCACAGGTAATTCCAGTATCAAATATTTTAATTCTTTTCCTCTTAAAAGGATTTTATTGTATACAGATAAGTACTTTGCATCTGCAGAAAATAATAGCTAATTAAATACTAGAAATTTTGTGTCGTGCTGCTTTTTGCCAGTTTGTATGGGCCACTCAGCTGTCCTGCCTACGCCCCCCCCCCCAATTCAGCTGGGATCTGAAAAATTACTGAAATGTTGTGCCCACCGAGACCAATGTGTTTCTTACTCTTTTGAGAACATGAGAGAATAGACGTCTCCATCATGTGTGCGTAGCTGCCACGTACTTCAAAAAGGAGTTGTCTGGTGCACAGTGGAAGGAGGGGAGGGCTTGGTGGTCTGTAAAGCCTTTTAAATAAAAATGGGGGTTCTCAGGTTGCGAATGTCTGAGGACTGCTGACATTTTGTTCATTTATGATTGCTAATATATTATGTTACATGAAGTTAAAGTATACTGTGATATACCTTAAAAGTATGAAGTGTAAGCATATTTCCAAAGTGAGGTTTTTATACCTTTATTTTAACGTAGCTGTCATATACTAGTAGAAATGCTTATCCTGTGGCCTGACTTTTCTCATGTTTTAGATTGGGTTGAGCAACGTAAGATACTTGGTTTTAGATGAAGCGGATCGTATGCTGGATATGGGATTTGGGACAGAGATGAA
>NW_015173699.1:96118-101997 GCF_001447785.1 Gekko japonicus | reverse complement strand
GTTCAGTGCCACTTTCCCTGAAGAAATTCAGAGGTATAAATTAGCAAGTGATTTTTAAATTTAATGAACACAATGAAGATGATTCCTGAACATTTAGACTGCTACTTCATGAGAACCTTGTATGAAAAATCAGTAAAAGAAAGAGAGAGAGATTGGCCTGAGTGTATAGTATTCCCCCTTCCCGCCCCCAAAGGCTGTTCTTTGTGTGAAGAACCATAGTTTTGTTCCTTAATACATTTATAATGGGAGTTGTACTTAATCCCCTCCACCCTCCTCTTTCGGGGCGGGGCAAGCTGTGCTGGTGATGACTCACCTATTCTCCCATTGGCCACTGAGGAAGCTGCCTTGCTGTCCTATTGGCCCGGCCTCCTGGCCTCTCCATTCTTACACCCCCACTTTTGACACGTTTACCTTGGGAGTTGTAGTTCTCAGCTGGCCTTACTCCGACCATATCAAAGGGAATTAGAACTACAGCTCCCAAGTTGGGAGTCCCAAGAGGCCATGGGGCATTAGCAGGTAGTCAATTAAACGGTTAATCAGTTAAACAGGTTAAAGTGTTAAAACAGGAAGTAGCTTGGGAATTGAAAGGGGTTGGGGGGAAGGGAAGGCCTGCACATCTCTCTGAATTACAATTGATCTCCAGACTACAAAGATAAATCCCCATAGAGAAAATGGTTGCTATGGAGCGTGAGCTCTATGACATTATACCTCACTGAAGTCCTTCAGCAAACCTGGCCCTTTCCTAATTATTGCCAACCTCTAGGCGGCACCTGGAGATCTCCAAGATCAGTTTTCCTGGAGAAAATGGCTGTTTTGGGCCGTAGCCTCTATGGCATTATATCCTGCTGAGGTCCCTCCCCACCTCAAACCCTGCCCAGGCTCTACCCCTCAAATGTACAGGTGTTTCTCAACCCAGAGTTGGGAACACTGTAACTGGCTACAGAACCACTTTCCAGACCCTTGAAACCCAGAAAACATGGCATGTGGCTCTTAAGTTTGGTGTAGTGGTTAGGATTGTGGACTGTAACCTGGGAGAACCGGGTTTGATTCCCCACTCTTCCACATGACTGCTGGTGTGATCTTGGGTCAGTCATAAGTTCTTTCAGAGTTGTTCTCAAGGGCAGTTCTCAAGAGAGCTCTCTCAGCCCCACCTACCTCACAGGAAGTCTGTTGTGGGGAGGGGAAGGGAAAGGGATTGTAGTGAAGGGTGGTGGTATAAACCCAATCTCCTCTTCTTCCTCCCATACTTGGGGCAGCAAAATGACTTGAGACAGCCTTTCTTATAACTAAGCAGAAGGAACTGAGCACAGCTTGCCTCCTATTTTTCCCTTCCCTCCACTGCCTCACCAGCCACAGCTGGCACATTCACCTGGAGCCCTTTTCTAGAGTCCATTGTATTTCTTCCCACAACGGGCCTTACTCCTAGTCTCACAGAATGGAGCATTCTCACCTCTCCCCCTGCATCTCTCTGTGCCTCCTGAAATGATGTCAGCAGGGTTCAGCCTCTCCAGCAGCAGTGCTGAGTATGGTGTGTGGGTCTGTAGTATGTGGAGACGATGATAAGAATTGCCCACCTTTTTGAGAGGTCCATCAGTGGCTATTAGCCACAAGGTATAGATAGGAACTCTTAGTCTGGGGTAAGTGATGCACTGTATTCTTGGTGCTGGGGGGAGGGGAAACAGTGGGAGGGCTTCTAGTGTCCTGGCCCCACTGATGGACCTCCTGATGGCACCTGGTATTTTAGCCACTGTGTAACAGAGTGTTGGGCTGGATGGGCTGTTGGCCTGATCCAACATTGGCTTCCCTTGTGTTCTTAGAGAAGTGCCTTGCAGCAGCCATAAGAAATGACAGGATTAGGTCCAGAATGGTTTGGAAGTTCTATTTTGAGATACAGAATTCTCATCTTGGAGTTGTGTAATTTACTTGTTTTAAAACACATGATATAATGCTGTAACTTTACACATCTTTTGATTGTGAATACCCAATTTTGTGTTTATGTACCAGTGAAGTAGGAGGTCTCATTTTGGCTGATGTTTAATCTTTTAAAATGTATTTTTGTGCTATGAACCCACGAGCAACTTGTGAATCTCTCCCCCCCCCCCATTACTAATAGGAAGTAACTTAACTTTATTTGGTCTTTTTAAAGGCTGGCTGGAGAATTTTTGAAGATGGACTATCTTTTTGTTGTTGTTGGACAAGTGGGAGGAGCCTGCAGTGATGTTCAGCAGACTATAGTTCATGTTAGTCAGTATGACAAGAGAGACAAACTTGTTGACATTCTCAACAGCATAGGTAATCGACTGCTTGTAACCTTGAATACCTCTATCTTCCAAAAATAATTACCTGTAAAACTTGCTAAGAAACTCTCAAGTTGTCCATTCAAAAACTAAGGAATTTGGAGTTGGTGAATAAAGTGGGAATAATGAGAACCGGATGATTAAGCATAATATTGTGTAGGGTGGATGCTCGTTACTATTGACCAGTGGATAACTATTGAATGAAGCCTAAAACATTGTTCTGTGTTCTTGAATGTTTTAGAAATAATACCTGCTTTGTTCGAACAAGGTTTGATCTTTGCTTATAGTAAATGATACTATTTATTCTAAGCATTTTGGGGGTCTGAAAGTATCACACTACTTCAGGTGCTTACTACATGTGTGGAATATGAAAGCGCCCATGTAAAGTTAGAGCAGGGGTCTCCAATTAGTAATACTACTGACATTTAGAAGCTACTCACTTTGTTATAAATTACTTGCTGTGTTATGAAATGACTATTAATCTCTTTGTGTTCACAGGTGATAAACGGACAATGGTGTTTGTGGAAACTAAGAAAAAGGCAGATTTCTTTGCAACCCTTCTTTGTCAAGAAAACATAAAAACAACAAGTATTCATGGGTGAGCCATCTATCTTGTACTACTATGCAGTAAATAATAAAATTCCTATAGTGGGTTCTTCAGACTAAAGTTGGTAGGATTCTGTGCAGCATCAAGAGACACCTTTTTCTGCCTTCCCCCTAGCAGCCATCTGTAGTGCTTTAAAAGGCATTGACAAGGAATGGGGGACCTCCATGATGAAAAGCCACACAACGGGAAAGTGGGCAAAAATTGCCCCCTCTACCTTTTCCATCCAGGAGCTTCAGTCACCAGTGGCAGACAGGCAGGGGGGTGGTTTTGCTTTTGTTTTATTGCATGGTTTTCCATTCATACAGATCTCCCAGCTATAGGCATTACCTTTTAGAAACTCACAGATGGCTGCCTCAGTTAGTGCCTTATGCTGGCACGACTCTGAATCCAGCACAGTGAATTTTTGTCTCTTATGTAATTAAAAACAGGACCCTGATTGATGAAATAATTGGAAACACACTGCTCATAACTCCATAAACTTCTGTTCTTTTTCAAAATAAAAATTCAGCCTTGCCTTAGGGGGAGAGTGCTCCAGTTCATGATCAACTTGGTTGACCTTGTCTCTTATTCCAGCTGTTTCCTTTTTCTTGAGATTGCATAATCAAAAGTGTACACGTCTGTGTGTGTAACTTTGGCATTTGTATATAACTTTTTAAAGTGCAAAACCATTTACATAAGAAATCACCATTTAAAATCACATTGATATAAATCACTGGTTAAAAAAATGCCCTAGGACAAGGAATTCTTAAACTAGGGTCAGGAAACACCTGGGGGTTTATGAGAGTACACCAGACAGTCTTTGAATTTTTTATAAGAATACAGGCAAGCCCCTCTCATTTCTAGAAAACTAAAAAGTCTGTTTCCATGTTTTGTAGAATCCAAAGATGCTGAATGTCTTGGGAAGGGGGCTCAGTTGGCTTTTCCCTCTTTGAAGGGTGGGTAGAATCATAGAGTTGGAAGAGGCCGTCCAACCTCCTGCTCAATGCAGGATCAGCCTAAAGCATCCCTGACAAGTGTTCATACAGCTGTTGCTTGAAGACTGCCAGTGAGGTCGAGCTCACTACCTCCTTAGGCAGCCAATCCCACTGCTGACCTGCTCTTACTGTAAAAATGTTTTTCCTAATAAACAGCTGATACCTTCTGCCCATAATTTGAACCCATTATTGCGAGTCCTAACCTCTGCTGCCTTTTCCAGACTGAACACGCCCTTGTCTAAATTACAGCCTTTCAAGTACTTAAAGAGAGTAATCATGTCTCCCCTCAGCCTTCTCTTTTCCAGACTGAACACTCCCAAGTCCCTCAGCCTTTCCTCATAGGACTTGGTCTCCAGGCCCCTGATCGTCCTTGTCACTCTCCTATGCACTCACTGTATTCTGTCCATACAGTACTCCGGGTGCGGCCTGACCAACGTGGTGTACAGCGGGACAATGTCGTCTTGCGATTTGGATGTTATGCCTCTGATGATACATCCCAAGATTGCATTAGACATTTTTGCGGCTGCATCACACTGACTGCTCTTATTTAGCTTGCAGGCCACCCTTACCCTAAGATCTTCTTCACGCACATTGCTACTCAGAAGTGTGTCCCCCATCCAGTGTGCATGTTTCTAATTCTTGTAACTCAGATGTAGAACTCTGTGCTTATGCTTGTTGAATTATGACTTGTTCACATCCGCCCACTTCTCCTGTGTGTTCAGAGTTAATTGAATTCTGTATCTTCTGGGGTGTTTGCTCCTCCCCCCAATTTGGAATCATATGCAAATTTAATGAGTAGTCCCTCCACCCCTCATCCAGATCAGTTATAAAAATTGAAAAATACCAAGCCCAGAACCAAGAGCTGTGGCACCCCACTGGACACCTCCTTCCAGTCAGATGAAATGTCATTGACAACTGTTCTTTGGCTGTGGTTCTCCAACCGGTTCCCTATCCACATAACTGTTCTAGAGTCTGGTCTGCAGTCTTCCACTTTACTTCTCAGAACATCATGAGGGGAACCTTGCCAAAAGTTTTACTGAAATCCAGGTAAACAATGCATTCCCACAATCAGAGATGGAAATGAGGTTGGTCTGGCAGGATCTGTGTGGTTTTCCCTGAATCACAAAGTTGTCCTTCAGATGCTCACAAACTGTGACCCCCTTAAGTGTCTTCTGTGGAACAGAGGTCAGATGGACTAGCCTGTCAAGGTTCTTTTCCACCACTCTTCAGCCAACCTGTGGCTCAAAGTAAGGATCAACCCCACCCCCCGGGTCTCTGGTCCAGTTCCATCCATGAAAGGAGTGAGATTGATTAGAACTTGGGTTAGGAATCTCAAGTTGTAGTCCTGTAGAATATGTAGAACATTCTTCTGTAGAATAAGATATTCGTAGGCCTGTTTCAGATAGGTAGCTGTGTAGTCTGCAGTAGAAGAGCTGGATTTTGAGTCCAGTAGTACTATCAAGATTTCTAAGCTTTCAGGTGTCATAAGCTTTTGAGATCTGATGAAGGGAGGTTTGACTCTCTGAAACTTATATCTTGGAAATTTTGTTGGTTTCTAAGGTGCTACTGGACTTAAATCTAGGTCTCTGAGATCTGACCTCACGGGCCGTATACAGGCAGTACAGAAATTTTACTTTAAAAAAGCAAGTTGATGTATAATAAGCGTCTTTCTCACTATATTGTTTTAAGAACCAAGACCTCTGTGCTTTGTTTGGCTTGCTGACAGCCTCCTTCCAAACTGTGCAGCATGTGTATACAAGGGAGGAGGATTTGGAGGGGCATGCCTTAAGTGACATACACATTGTAGGGATGTGCAAAAAAAAAAAAATTCGGTAAAATTCGGATTCGGGTTTATTGAACCCGACTTTTTTCGGGAAACCCGAAAAAACCCGAATATCTAATTCGGTAAAGCATAGATATCCGAAAATATTCAGGAAACCCGAAAAATTCGGGTCCATTATAACCAATGGGGCCATTGAAGTCAATGGCAAAAAACCTCTT